>NW_007379216.1:4169-22228 GCF_000475195.1 Diaphorina citri | reverse complement strand
TGGATTTTTCACAACTTTTTACGTAGGAATCGACCTTTTATTCATAATTTTTACCCAACTGCAACTGCTCCATTATCACTGCGACTTACAAGGAAATTATTAAACAGACATGAAAAATATTACTAAAATATGAATGATAATCTGTAGGGATGAAAAATATTTTTTCTCTTTCTTTAATTAAAGAAATAACATTAACTTTCCATTATATTTGTTTCACCCTCAAGTTTACAAAACTTGTACCTATTTACTGATGTGACAAAATGAACATGAAGTTAAAAGGTCTGTTTTTCATTCTGACGTGGGTGCAATGCGAACCCGACATGAAGTGACGCATGTTTTTCATTCCACTTCCCCTACTTTAGCGTCAACACTGTGTCTTAAAATCCCTGATGCGAGTCTCGAGTAGCTTCACATTCTGCCATATTGTAATTGTATTGAGGGAAATGAAAAAAAAATGTTTCATAATTTCTCCACTAGATGTCGTCATGTTTGTTGAATTTCCACATTTTACCCCCACTCCTGACGCAGAGTGAACGTCAAGTTGACACCGCATTGATGCAGCTTAGGAATGAAAAACAGACCTAAAGTGTTTATTCAAAAGTCCACATTATCTATCAGAATATTAAGATTTAAATCAGATTGAAAGCTCTCAATAGAAGGGAATAATTCATATGATGAAAATTAAAAATAAAGAGCTTTCTGAGTAATTTTTGCTGACTTTTTTTGCCTTGTGGACCTTAAAAGTAAAATTATGACACTCGTAAAAAAAAAGTACTTATTACATCCCCTTGTAAAGAGATGTGTACTTCAGATTACCAAATTAAGTCCTATTTAACTAAACAATCTGCTCTTTAACTTGTTCTCTGTTTCATGTTAACTCTCAAGTGGTCTTTCCAACTTTGTTAAACATTGGTAAGTAAATGATCTTCTTGTTAGATTTTAAATATGATGGGACCAACAGGAATCTCATGGATTTCCTTTGTCAGAGTAAGTTCTACAGTACACTGAACCACAAGTTACCTAATCTACAATGAGAGTCGTGACTGTCAGGTGAGTTCAAGTCCCAGGCCCTGCAAGTTGAGAAGGTAGTTAAATAGAGCAGAAACCGAGCATAATATTTCCTTACCATGTAGAATTGTCCTCGCACATTTTACCCACAGTTTATCACTTCAAATTCAAAATACTCGGAATAACTTATACCATTATGAAAATAGGCATTTGAATTACATTTTCAAATGATTATGCCTCTTTGATACCCACAGTTTATCACTTCAAATTCAAAATACTCGGAATAACTTATACCATTATGAAAATAGGCATTTGAATTACATTTTCAAATGATTTTGCCTCTTTGATATTCCTACTGATTACTGATTTCATAAATATGACAAATGACTGAAATCTGAGATTTTTATCACCTTTTCCTTTTCACAAGTTCGCCATATTGATAAGAAAAATAAAATGTAAACAAAAAAATTCATCAGCTGTTGCAGTGTTGTCAAGTCTGTACTCATATATCAGCTGTTCTGATGTCGAGTTTGTAAGCTGATGTCAGACGGTTGGTTTTGCATCGACCGGCCAGCCATAACCATAACGTATAGATACGTTATGGAACAACGTTAGCTCGTCTGCCTTGTAAGCGCTAGGCCGTGGGTTCGATTCCCATCCCACCCAGGGCGAATTTTATCCTGAACGGGTAGTTCTTCTATTCTGTCAGCGAGGAAAAAAAATATTTACACTCGTATTATATAACGGTTACCTACTGGGGAATGGGTAAAATGATGGCCATGCTAACACACACCCACACACCACATTAACATAAAAGACGATTCATTGCTCTGAAATAAAAATCTGGTGTGAACATCACACGACTTTCTTATCCTATTGAACGATGCTTAGTTGGGTGTTATTCTATTGTAACTTTTACAATAGGTATCTCTAACCGTTTAGTCAGTATCGCTGAAAACCACCAAAAAAACGGTCGAAAACCGCCAAAAAGTGGTCAAAATACCGCCAACCGCAGCACCTATCTTAACAAAACGTTCTGTGTTACATCCTTGACACATTTGTGGACTAGATACCAAATTTCAAGTCTCTAGCTCATACCGTTCCCGAGATATTTATTGCATTACACCGAAAACCGCCAAAAAGCGGCCGAAATGCCGCCAAGTGTTGCATCGATACTAACCAAAGTTTCGTGTCGCATCCTTGTCACATTTGACAGTTGCATACCAAATTTAAGTCTCTAACTCGTACCGTTCTCGAGATATTTTGTTTACAGACAGACACACACATGGACCAATGGCTGAAACTTTGTATTTAGGCTCTAGGGACATCAAAACTTGTTTTGGCACTAAAAACTGACCATCGAAAATTTGACCCGATTACATTACTTTCCTTCCTATAGGATAAGGAAAGTAAAAAGGAAGGTAAAAATACATTTTTTGCGATAAAACAAAAAAGAGAGGGAATGAAATGTATTTGCTAAATAAAAACGTCACTTAATTATTAGTACCTACCTAATTGAGGATGTTTGAGGATTTCCTATGTAAAATATTGTGATTCAACAACCACATTATGTGAAACTTTTCATAGCCATCGGCCATATTCTGTAGGCAATGTACATAATTTAAATAAGAGTACCTATTCCACTACATATGACACAATTTTTTCGGCGCAAGGCGGAATGCAGACTAGAGAACACATTATCTTCGTAAAAGTCGAGTTTTCACGTTTCATAAAACGCGTTTCACCAGTGATCACCGCGCCTATATATGTATATAAATTTCCTGACATGACCAGAGACCATTACTGACCATAACTTTTATTTTCGATCCTTCATCCCTGGTATTTATTGGCGTCAGTTGCAGAGTACTCCAGAGATTTGGTTTCTGTTATCGATCAGACAATTCTTGAGATCACTCAGAAACCTTCCTCCTCGCAGTTCTCATAAACACAGGAGACATTAAATTTAGGGGATCAACAAATAATTCATAAACCTGGTAGCCTCAGGCGTTAGTAATGTATGGTATTATGTATTGAATTTTATCCGGTTTGCGATTTCTTTCAAGAGGTTTGATAGAGGGAACTGTAACTGCTAAGGTCTTATCGTGCCGAAAGAGAAGAGAGAAGGAAGACAGGATAGGAGACAGCCAGCCGTTCCGAGAATGATCTTATTTAGGCGGATATTACTCTATAAGAGAAATCTATACTTACGGTTTTGAAAGAGCGCGGAGTCTTATAGTCATAGTACTGAGCGAGCGAACAGAAGTCACTAACATCATCCCGTTCCAAACCACAAGGTAGGAGACTCAGAGCTTCTATTATCTTCTCCTTGGGTTCATCCTTGAGAGCGAGGATTTGATCCCTGCAACCGAAAATATAGACATATACTCAAAATGTCTTAAGGCTAAGGCCAGTCGCTCAATAAGGTAGGAGACTCAGAGCTTCTATTATCTTCTCCTTGGGTTCATCCTTGAGAGCGAGGATTTGATCCCTGCAACCGAAAATATAGACAATAGACATACTCAAAATGTCTTAAGGCAAAGGGCAGTCAATCAATATCAGGTAGGCCTGACTACATTTACAGTTACACCTAAATCCTGATCAGGTCTACCTAATAGTGAGTGACTGATGTCCTCGCACATTTTACCCACAGTTTATCACTTCAAATTCAAAATACTCGGAATAACTTATACCATTATGAAAATAGGCATTTGAATATTACATTTTCAAATGATTTTGCCTCTTTGATACCTATTCCTAATTGCGAAATTGTCGCTTGCTCTTGCGGAAATGAGTGAGGATGGACTCCAAATCACTCAAAACGGAGACCTTGTCCTCATCATCATTACCAAGTTTTTCTGAAAAAGAGAGAAGAAAATAAATTGATGAGTGACAAATAAAATGAATAAGAAATCTCTTTAAAAGATTAAAGAGAAAAGATGTATTCAAAAATATTACTTCAAAGCTTTCGAGACGTAAAACTGATTTATTTTTCTTGTTTGATAGGATCTGTCAATGGAGGTCTTGTCGTCCCGAAACTGAAGAGAGGACAGGATAGAAGAAAGCTGGCCATTCTGAGAAAAACCTTATCTGGTTAGGATAAGGTTTGCCCCCAATGGGAAGGGAACCCCCAACCTAGCGCTTACAAGATAGGTGTGTTACCTTTAAGCTAAGAGCTAGGTTGGCATATCCTGAAAAAGTATACCTACTCTCCTACTTTTTTTCCCTCATTCTTATGTACTCTAAAGTCTAAGAGCTGTGTAATATTTCTACTTTTTATCTCAACATTATACAGAGTTTATACGCTTTTTCCGGAATGAAATTCTATCAAAATTAGGGGACGGAGGTACTTAAAAATCAGTAAGATTACCCCTTCATTTAAATAAAATATGCAATGTGCAAAACGTCATGGAATATGAGGGGGAATGCGCCATTGCGGCGCACGCCGTTTTTCAGAAAAAAAAACTTTGATATTTAATTTGAACATTTTTAATTTTTGACCCACACATGGCCTTGATGCTTAGCGTGTAAATAAATAAATAAAATAAATAAATAATTTTTGACCGGGTGGCAAATTCCATGACTTCCAGGTTTTCTTTAAATTTTCACGATTTTCCATGACTTTTTGGCCGATTTTCAGATTAAATGACTTTTTCAGGTTTTCCAGTTTTTCCAGGTCGCGTATAAACCCCAATAAACTTTACCTCGACGTTATCATCCTGAAGATTGCTATCTTTGATCATGTGAAAGCGGGGGAGAACATTTGGTTTGAGTTTAGGCTTGAGGACAAGCCAGCCAATCTGACATGGCTAGAGCCATCACCCCGGTGTATAGCAGATACAAAAAGACATCTTTTCTTAATTCTGCTATCACTGCTGCTACTACAACAACAACAACAACAGGATTGATGAAAAAACCAGTGAACTCTACCATTTGTTGATGGTAGAGTTCACTGGAAAAAACACACACACAGTTTGTACTTATATCCAAATGGTCAGCAGAAACTTACTTGCTTTTGGAACTATCTAATGTAATCTTATTAATAAGAGTAAAAGAGATAAATTAGATTTATTAGATAAATAATAAATTTACCAAGACAAAACACCAAACACCCTACACTTCTACGTTCTGCACAACATCCTATCCTACAAAAGTAGGTACAAAACTTTGAAGTTTGAATCTGTTTGAACATTGAACTTTGACCTTTTTTTTAACTTCTAGGAAATCCGAAAATCCGAAATCCTTAATCAGTGTTGCCAGATTGGTGGATTGGTCATATTAAAATGGGATTACCCTCGGATAGAGCAGTTACGCTGACTCAGGTGAGTTTAGTCAAAGAGCAAACTGCAGAAAAAATGAGGAACTATTAGGGAATTCTTTTTGGGCTTGAAAGTGTCCTTGCCACATTCTTTGAGAAGTTTATATCGGGACCAATCCTCAACATCTTCTTCCAACTGAAAGAGTTGTAAATATAAAATTTAGTTATTGAAGTTATTTTAGTTAGGTATCACTAAAAATCACTAAAAATTTGAATATTTTGGATACTATATTCTATCTTGTACAAAGTCTTAATGATAAATGAACTAGTAGCTCATCTTGAATTAATATTAAAATAAACATCTCTCAATAAATCACCCCCTAATAAATAAATAACTATTCATTAATTTCCTCAATCAAAGTGTTTTCATTTATCCTCTCGCCACGGGTCAAATAACCCCGTGATATGTGATACACCCTGTATAGAAGGTGTCCCAGAATTTATGCTTAAATTGCCTGTTTGAAATTTCGAAAAAAAGGTAACTTTTTGATTTTTAATAGAATATTTTGACAATATCATGATTGGCGAAAATTTTTTAAAGTATAATCGACTACTCACTCCAATTTTTTTCGTTATCATCCTGAAGATTGCTATCTTTGATCATGTGAAAGCGGGGGAGAACATTTGGTTTGAGTTTGGGCTTGAAAGTGTCCTTGCCGCATTCTTTGAGAAGTTTATATCGGGACCAATCCTCAACATCTTCTTCCAACTGAAAGAGTTGTTAGTAAAAAAATTTAGTTATTGAAGTTATTTTAGTTAGGTATCACTAAAAATTTGAATGTAGAAAACCACAGGGATGTTAGAAGTGGGGAAAAATATCAGAAATTAAAGTAGGTACCTACCTGTAAATGAAGCTCTGGAGAACCTGTTTTTGACACGAATGGATAATAATAATAATTTAAAGAATAAAATAAATAATAAAATTTAATAAAAATATTCGGCTTGACATAGCTTTGAGTGACACGATATACCTATCCTTGCCCTGGTGCATTCGACGGCATTACTACATTATACCATTATACATACAGTAAGCCAAGATCTGAAGTAGTAACCACAAAGTGGTGGGAGAACCATCAACCATTTCGCCAGCATCTGAGAGCTCCTCACAGGAGGGCTCGTCAGACAGTGTTTGGCCGGCGTTCAGATTATTATTTACGCTAAGATCTATTTTTCTTTCTCCTTCTAATTCTCCCAGGGTCTTGGATCAGCTTAGACTATTTTGGATACTACATTCTATCTTGTAACAAGTCTTAATGATAAATGAACTAGTAGCTCATCTTGAATAATAATAATAATAATAATAATAATAATAATAATAAAATATCACCTCAAGATTTAAAAGTAAAAAATAGCATGAAAAGGAATATGCAAATGTGACCATAATAATAAAAAAAAATAGAATTTTCAAATTTAAACCCACCTCAAAGTGATCCTCACAAATGTAATACGGAGTACTGTTGTTTAAAATCTTTGTGTCTTTATATTGTATTGCTTCCAAAAATTTAGCTTTCATGTCCTTCTCTTTTGGTATGTTGAAAAATAACTTGTCTGGAGTTCTCCTGGTTGAATTGTAGCAACTTGGAAATAGACAATAGCGACTAGTTTTAGTATTCATTTCAAATAAATTATTTGATGTCTTTGATGATCGAAGGTTATCAAGATTGACAGGATCCGTGATGTGAAAGCGGGGGAGAACATTTGGTTTGAGTCTGAGCCTTAAAGTGTCCTTGCCATATTCTTTGAGAAGTTTATATCGGGACCAATCCTCAACATCTTTTTCCAACTGAAAGAGTTGTAAATAAAAAATTTAGTTATTGAAGTTATTTTAATTATCAATAAAAATCACTAAGATGTGTTTCGTGAGTTTTTATGAATAGTTTTGATAAAGGGAACTGCAACTACTGAGGTCTTATCGTCCCGAAATCGAATAAGGTAGGATAAAGTCGGCCGTTCCGAGAACGATCTTTTTAATGATAGCATTAGTCACATTTTAAAAAATAATAATAATAATACCAACAACAACAACAACAACAACAACACCAACAATAATAATAATAATAATAAAATGTAATAGCATTATTCGCTTACTTGCCCTAAATCACCAAAGTATGGAAACGTATCTTACAAGTGTAATAGCCAATGGAAAAGCAGAATTTTGAATTTGGACGAATCATATCGAAATATGGAATTGTAAATACTTTTCCATACTTTGGTGATTTAGGGCACTGGTGTGAAGAAATTAAATCCTTATCAAAGTTATGACTCCCTTCAGGAATCACAACAGGGTGGGTCATTTCCATGAATAGAAATGGTTCACCCTGGACTTAGATAAGCCAATAAGCTACTTATGGTTGAGATACCGCGTGGTTCAGTGAACTCCCGGAAAAGTGCCTCTAAGAGACCTCCAAGTGCTCAACCGATACTTATTTTTACTGCTTGAGTAGGACTGAAGATTTCCTCAACACCAGCTGGTGTTGAGGAAATCTTCAGTCCTACTGGTGTTGAGGAAATCTTCAGTCCTACTCAAGCAGTAAAAATAAGCATGTGCATGTACCTACCTACTAATACCTACACTTGAGGATATCGAAGTCTTAATTTATAATACATACAGGGTGTTTAAAAAAAAGTTGCCACCCCTGAAAACTCATGAGACGTTTGGAATTTGGAAAAATCCTAAACCACCAATCAATATGAATTTCGCATTCTTGGTGCTTCCCCTATTGGAGAGAGAACATGGAAAAATTAAAAATTGAATAGACCATAACTCCAGTGTTGGTTGTTGGATTGAGGTCAAACTTGTACCAAAGTACTACGTTTTTCAAGACTTTTGATATGATGTATTACAAGTAGGGGGTTCCCATTCAAAATTTTGAAGTTGACCCTCCTGGGGCCACCCGAGAGTGCCGAAATATTGAATATTGAGATCCCCTTAAAATAGTTTGTTCTTGAAAATGAAAAAAATACGTGTTTCAGGATTTTTCCAAATTCCAAACGGTTCTTGAGTTTTCAGGGGTGGCAACTTTTTTTTACACCCTGTATAAAAATAGCGTTTTCAAATTTAAACCCACCTCAAAGTGATCCTCACAAATGTAATATGCATTATTGTTGTTTAAAATCTCAGTCTTTTTATATTTTATTGCTTCCAAAAATTTAGCTTTCACTTCCTTATTTCTTGGTACATGGAAAAATAACTTTCCTGGGGTCCTCGTCATTGTACTGTAGCAAGTTGGAACTAGACAAGACCGACTACTTTTACTATTCATTTCCAATAAATTATTTTCTTTAAAATCTGTCTTTTTATATTGTATTGTTTCCAAACATTTAGCTCGTATTGCTTTATTTCTTGGTACGTGGAAAAATAACTTTTCTGATGTTTTTTGGTTTTATCATTATTAGTTTCCAATAAACTGCTTGATGTTTGAAGGTGGTAAGGTGAAGATCTGAAAGTTCATCAGCATTTTTCAAATCAAATTTCGGGATCTAGGAGTTTGTAATAAAAAAAAGAAGGAAAAATCCGCACTTGGTTCATTTTATCAATTCCTTTTCACGTGAAAATCTTATTTATTTATTTTATTTAATGTTCCTCACTTATACTGTTGGCTAAGACTAAAAAGCCCCATGATGCCAAAAGGCCTCATTTATTGACATCAATAATAAATACAAACAAAAGTTTTCACATTACAAAAGATGGAAAAAGTTAAATATATTTTAAAAAAAGATTATGAATAGTAATGGCTGACAAAGAGGTTGCCCCACTACAGGTGTTTGAGGTGAAGTTTGAGAGAGAAAGAGAGAGAGAGGGAGGGAGAGAGAGAGAGTCAAATCTCCGGAAATCATGTGCTGTAATGAACTTGGGTTGATGCTTAGGTGGAAATATGTTAAGGATAAGATAGATAAGCTCATGATGAGAGCCGCCGACTGGTAGTTGACCATGAGTAATAACACTAGCCTCGTCCCCCACTACTAGCAGGTCGAGGAGTGTATGGGAAGTAGCCGTGTGATGTGTAGGGAGTAGCGGCAAAATATGCAAGTTAAGATCTGAAAAGAGTGAGCGCAATTGAGCACTTCGAGAGTTAGTAATGGAAAGGTCACAATTGAAATCTCCACAGACCACTCTGTGGTTGTAATTAGGTAGGTGTGACTCAATTGCATCGAAGAAGTCATCCAGTGGACCAGTTTTGGGTGGATGATAAACAACGGCAAGCATAATTTTGGAAGAACTAATAGTAGCCTCGATGATTAGGTATTCAGGGGAAGCAGAGTAGTTTGAGGGTGAAGAGGAAAGAATTTTATAGGAGAAAGCGTTGTTCAGATAAATGGCAACCCCCCCACCCCTTTTCCCCAACCTATCATTACGAATGAGATTGTAGCCCTGGAGAGAAACTTCTGAGTTGGAGATAGAGGAATCTAGCCAGCTCTCAGTAATACATATGATGTCAGCGGATGTATCAGAGAAAATTTCTTTGATTTCAATGTATTTGACAGGATGAGACCTAGTTTAAACTGCTGTGGTAAAGGGGCTTTTTCGTCTCATTCGAGCAGGATGAACAAGGTATATTCTATTATATGGTCACTATGATAGGGACAGCAATTGAGATAGAAATAAATTGGTAAAGTGGTTTCTAGAAGAGGTCTTTCCGAAGAATTGATTGATTCTTTAAGGGGTACAATGTACTCCGTGGGACACTGAATTAGTGGTTCGAGAGATACTTCAAAGAACTCTGAATCGATTGTTGCTTATCAACAGTGAGACCAAATGGTTGATAAGCTAATAGCTCATATTGTGCTATCTTACGCTAACTGGCGGAGATCACCAGAACCCAACACTTATATGGTATCTCCCATGACTAATACTTAGTAGAGACTCCAGTACAGTATACCTACTATGACTCACATATCCATAGTACTGACAATGCAAACAACAGTGCAAATATATCACTACTAACGTCTGAGGTCTGAGACTCTAGCGAACATCACTCGTATATGAATACCAGGCAAAATGGGGGTCGTTTGGCAAACGTCAAGTACTTATAATAATCCAGTACGATTTCAAGTGTACCAAACACTCACATAAGGCTGTGTTTATGTACAGGGCTGAGATAGGCCATCGTCGGCCTTTTTGTGTGTAAAGTTGGCGGGAAATTCGAATTTTTGTTTTTTTTTCCGCAACTTGTACAATCTGAATTCATTTTTTACTTTTTATCTTTAGTTTGCACGTTTATATTATACTTTTCATTTATATTAGCTATTAAAAACAAGCAAATTACAAAGCAAACAAAAATAAATATAAAATGAATTTTAAAAATTGCCGCCGGGACAGCTATCTCACGTCGTCCGAGCTCATCCTAGCCCGTTACATAAACACACCGTTAATGTGTTTGTGCGCACATATATGTTTCTGCGCATCATTTCTTGAAGTCTGACGTCACTACTTTTCGAACTTTTTCAGTAGATCGGCAAATGAAAATTGAAATTTCGACCTTTTAAAGTTACTTTTTCGGAGTTTTGACTTCAGATTTGGATTTTTCACACCTTTTTACGTAGGAATCGACATTTTATTCACAATTTTTATCCAACTACAACTGCTCCATTTACCCGACCTCAATTAGCGTACATCTGGCAACACTGCCTTCATCCTTGGATCATAACGTATTAAACGTATAGTACCTATACGTTATGCTTGGATGAAGATTAAATAATTTAATCTTCATCCAAGCATAACGTATTCGTGTCTTTAATTATTAAAGACACGAAAGATTTTCTAACATACGAAGGGGTGATTTTTAGCCCGTCCGTCCTTTATTATTACGATAGTAATAAAAAAGGTATAGTGGACGGGCTATTGTATTCACTTCGGTGTCGTCACTCGTCTGTCTGTCCCCATAGAAGGACTTATCCAAACCTGGTCGACAGGTCGACCTATAATATATCGCCGGTCTTTTTACCAGGAACACGAAAGTGGTGGTGCAAATTTTGTCCAGAGAACCTTAAATTTAACGTAGAAATTTTTTGCCAAAATATCCGCATTAAAAATCAAAGAGTTACGTGTTTTTTTTTTTTTTTTTTTTTTTTTTTTCCTTTTTTTTCTTCTTGAACTAGATTGTTATTAATTCTGATTGTAATGTTAACAGATGTTATAAACCTTGGCTGTAAAATAAAACATCTATAAATTTGTAAAAAAAAAAGAACTCTCGACGTTCGCGCGTCTCCCGGCACACTCTTTTTTTTTGGAGGTTTGATAGAGGGAACTGTAACTACTAAGGTCTTATCATCCCGAAATCGAAGAGAGAAGGAAGACAAGATAGGAAAAAGCCAGCCGTTCCGAAAATGAACATTATCCCATCAGGCTAAAATCCGCCGCGGGCGGGAATTGAACCCGCGGCGCCTAGCGCTTACAAGGCAGACGCGCTACCAACCAAGCTAACTAGGCTGGCTGAATCGTATTTTTCTTACGATAAATCGCAAAATTTTGCTCGGTATACCTACACAGCCTAGCAATTTTTACACAGTGCCCCAGTTTCTAGTTCCCCCAGTGTCCACTTTTCTACATCTCTCTTTCTTTTTCCCCACTCTTTTCCCCTTCTCTTTGGCTTTTATTATTCACATTTTTCTACCCTTTTGCGGAAAATGGTACGCTTGATCAGGGGGATATATAAGGCCTCAGCTAGATGCAGGAGGGGTTGTGATGGAACCTATCTGATTAACAGCATCCAGAGACAGACATTGGCAAGAGCAAGACGACACGGGACACTCACTGTGCTCACTGAAACAGAAAACGAAACACGGGGTGTTGAAAAAAAAAAAAACTGCTGCGTCAAGTGTGTTCTCGCGCCTAGTTTCCCACAGACCACTGAAGTTAAGCACTGTTGCGCGTGGTTAGTACCTGGATGGGTGGCCATCTGGGCAATCGCGTGCTGCTTGGTTCCTGCTCCACTCAGGTTGGGTGAGATTAAATCGAGGAGGCGGGTAGCTTGTTGCCGAATGGTGGGTAAAACCCCCGTCACGAGAATACCCAAGTTGTTAAAAGGGACATTAAACCTACTATCTCAAGCGCCTAATATAAAAGATAGAAAAAGTTTCTTTGTGTTATGATATCACAACTTTGGTGCTCACTGCAGCATTGTAGGATTTTCCCAATATCTCAATAATCTAAAATCCAATGTTTACCTACCATGCTGGCACCGGTTGCTATGCGCATTTATACCTATGTCATAGCTACTCATTTTCCTCACGAGGCTGAGTGGGCCCCGCAACAGCCAGTTACGGAATCAATCATTTGCATGGTACACATTTCTTGACCCCGCCGGGAATCGAACCCGGGTCTCCCGCGTGCAAGGCGAGCGCAGTGACCACTACGCCATGGGAGTTGAAAAGTCAGCCTGGTTAACTTTTGGAGAATAGAGCGCCTACCTTGTAAGTGCTAGGTCGCGGGATATCATTAAGATTCCGTTTCGGAACCAGGGCCGTACTTAAGGGGTAGGGGGCGAGAGGAAAAAAATGCCGCTTTTCTAAAAAAAAAAAAAAAGTTTTAAGAATAAGAAATATGTACATACTTAGTATAGGTTCCTCATTAAGTAATAGTGTACTCATTAAAATAATAACCGAAAGTAAAAAGTTACCGGGTGTACTCACTTGAACCAGGACAGTACATGGGCCGCGTGGCCCCCATGTCGACACACCTGACACCAAGTGAACCACGCGCCGAACTCATTCAAATGAACCAAAGCTCCGGCCCGGGACCTAGCGGCCGAGTGGCGGCCATACAGGAGGGCTAAGGAGTCTGTATCGGAGGAGGAGCTATGGGCCTCGCTGGAGGTGTAGGAGGCCGAGGTGCCCATGTTGATGAGACACACTGCACACCGGGGCTGAGGCTTGCGACAGTGTGGACATGACGTGATCTGATGGACATGAAATAAAATCAATCAATCAGATCATTAACGCCAGAGAGTTTCTTGCTAATTTCTGGAGTGTTGTCCCAAGCAGACGATTGAATATCTTCCACGAGCTTTTCAAGTTCGAAGTCGATTTCTTCTTTTGTCTGCAAGGAAGCACTTAAGTTAATTTTGCTTGCTAGGTCTAGTTTGAAACTTATCCAATCTGTCCTTTTACTAACTAGGACAGGGAGCAGTATAATAAGCACTATTATTATTATTAAGAACTATTATTATTTTCTATGTCTGACTTTATGACATCAATGTATCGAATGTATCGATTATCGATTTCTGGGTCTCCCTTTTGGTCTTGTTCCTTCCATTTTCATTTCATGATGACCAATATACTCGTAAACTCACCTTATGTTTGTTAGGAGAGGCAGCGTACTTGGCAGGTCCGGAGAATTTGTTCCCCGTGCCTCCTCCTCCCTTCTTCATGCCCTGGAGATAGGCAGAGATGCTTTTCTTGCAGAAGTTGCACGATATGAAGACTTGTTGGGGAGGAGGGCGGGAGGCGTTCACTAGAATGTCTAGCTTGGCTCGGTGCACCCACAGACGCCAAGAGTCTAGCAAGTTGCGGTAACTGAAAGAGAGAGAGAAAACAGATCTTTTTTTTACCTATCATTTTCTTATTCTTTTTTACCATTTTCCACAAAAGGGTAGAATTATCCTGATGGGATAATGTTCGTTCTCGGAACGGCTGGCTTTCTCCCATCCTGTCTTCCTTCTCTCTTCGATTTCGGAACAACTGGGGAAACTTGTAAAATTGCTTAGCGTGTGTAGGTATACCGAGCGAAACATTGTGCGATTTATCGTGTTAAGAAAAATACCGAATACGGCCAGCCTAGTTAGGCTTGGTTGGCTAGCGCCGTCTGTCTTGCAAGCGCGAGGCGGGTTCGATTTCCGCCAGGAGCGGATTTCATCCTCAACGGCATAATGTTCGTGGTTCGCGGAACGGCTGGCTTTCTCCCATCCTGTCTTCCTTCTCTCTTCGATTTCGGGACGATAAGACCTTAGCAGTTACAGTTCCCTCTGTCAAACTTCTTGGGGAAATAATCTTACCTATTGATCCAGTCTTGCAGAATAACATCCTCATGTATAAGATTGGTAGGAAATGATCTAACTACAATGAGGGACACGGTTTGTACATCGCCTGTATTGTCCAGGTGTTTTTGCAGTAGGGGAAGTGCCTCTTTACAAGAACCTAGGGGTGTAAAGAAAAAAATAAAGTAATAAAAGGGAATTTAATTGGGTATTACCTAACTAGGCATTGCCTTGCCCTTGGGATCAATTTAATTTGAAGAAACCATTTACTGATGAAATTTGTTTTGTTACTCCTCCGACAAGAACCTAGGGGTGTAAAGAAAAAAATAAAGTAATAAAAGGGAATTTAATTGGGTATTACCTAACTAGGCATTGCCTTGCCCTTGAGATCAATTTAATTTGAAGAAACCATTTACTGATGAAATTTGTTTTGTTACTCCTCCGATTCCAAATATAACATTAAAAAAAGGTACAATAGAAGAAGTGCATTTACCTGTTAGGAGAAGGCCATTGAGTTTGCCCTCCTCCATGAATTCTGCCGTGAGCTTAGTAAGGAAATCTATGAGACGAGAGTCAGATAGAAATCTGCACGCAAACCCGATCCTGTCTTCTATGTTGAGATTCTTCTCGTACTGGAAAATGGGAACCCGAGGAATGAAGAATTAAGATAATTGATGGACCTGATCATAATATGAATTTAAACTTAACAATTCCTCTTCCTCGCCCTTTTTTGGAAAAAGGTACAATAGAAGAAGTGCATTTACCTGTTAGGAGAAGGCCATTGAGTTTGCCCTCGTCCATGAACTCTGCCGTGAGCTTAGTAAGGAAATCTATGAGACGAGAGTCAGATAGAAATCTACACGCAAACCCGATCCTGTCTTCTATGTTGAGATTCTTCTCGTACTGGAAAATGGGAACCCGAGGAATGAAGAATTAAGAAAATTGATGGACCTGATCATGATATGAATTTAAACTTAACAATTCTTCTTCCTCGCCCTTTTACTTAGGTACGCACATTACAGTTTGAAATAATAATATAGGTACTTACTTACCTACCTACGTAATTATGTATTCTAGGTAGGTAGGTAATGTTTGTAGGCATAGGACGTATAGCTATAGTTCATCCAGATCAATGTGACAGCAATGAGTCATCAACCCAAAATGAAGGAACCAATCAGATTGCAGGAAATCCTTACATTGTTGCAATTCAGGTAAAGGCCTATTTTTGATAAACTCTCTCTTCTAAAATGCAGAGGTTTGGATTCCAGAACAGGTAAGGTGGATATCGCCTTACCTGACTTTGTTTCACTGTCGGAGGAAGCAATGTGCAATATAGCTTCCCCTTTTAGAGATTCTCTACCATTGCACATGTGACATGTTTGGCAACAACGCCCATTTTTTTTTACTGTCACATTGATCTGGACACACTATAGTTAGGTGATTGTTTTGGGCTGACATTTGGTTTTGGCTACAAATTTTTTACAAGTGGATGCCCTTACCACTCAACCTTTGCTATTTCTTTAGCAAGGGAAATTTCAGGCTGGTATCCTCCCTGTTTAAAGTCTCCCAGGCAGACTGAGCTGTAAGCTAGTCTACTCCCTGTTTAAAGTCCCAGATTCTTGTCCTTCTCTTTCTACTCCGGTAAGATAATACTATACATTGTTATACGAGTAGTTCCCTCTATAAAACACCTAAAAAAAAAGTAAAGTTCACTAACCAATATGCTGTCATAGTTGTCGCCATCGGCCGTCAGGAAAGCAAAGATGGCCATGAGGTACGGATCCGTCAGTTGTTGCTTAGACTCCATGCAGGCCGACCGCCACAGGCCGCTATTCTGGGCCGAATAGCCGGCCAGTGCCATAGCTACTATGCTGAGGCGAGGGTTCGAGCCTGCTCCCCGGTTGAGAAGTTGGATTGCGCGGGTTAGATGAAGATAGAATGTGGCCAGAGCTGCACCGCGTGCGTACTCTTCTTCTACCTGAAAACGATTAATTTATGGTGAATTTCACCAATGACTTAATCAGAGATTTCGACTAATGGGAGAATTTTTAATAATCCAAAAAGAAGTTTTTGATGACATAAACAGAAGCTTTTAAAAACTTCTCCTTTTTGGATCACTAAAAACTACATTTTGGATAATTAAAAACTCCTCTTTGATTATTAAGAGCTGCTTTATGGACGAATGAAAATTCTCCCATTAGTGAAATCTCCCATTAAGTCGATGGTGAAGTCCACCATTAGTTTTATTAGGCAGCCTAGTTGGCTTGGAGGATAGTCATAGTAATAATAGAGCTTATTTAGTCATAGTAATAACAGATAAGGTTCGTTCTCGGAACGGCTAGCTTTCTCCTATCCTGACCTCCTTCTTTCTTTGTTTTCGGGACGATAAGACCTCCGCAGTTACAGTTCTTATTTGCACTGAGCAGGTCCACAGGTCCTCCTGGGTGCAGGTTTGATCTAATTGGTAGCGGACAAGGAGGTGATCGTTTAACAAAACGACTCGACTGTTTAACTCTATCCGGAATTAAACCAAAAACCTACTCTGGCGTGCGATCCTAGTGCAAATATACATTTTATACCACCTAGCTCAACTCACTCAGTTCTAGTCCAGTCAATCCGAGCCTTCCAGAAGGGATTGACTTGTACTGCTCTCTTATTTGCACTGAGCAGGTCCTCCTGGGTGCAGGTTTGATCTAATTGGTAGCGGACAAGGAGGTGATCGTTCAACAAACGACTTGACTGTTTAACTCTATCAGGAATTAGACCAAAAACCTACTCTGGCGTGTGATCCTAGTCCAAATATACATTTTATACCACCTAGCTCAACTCACTCAGTTCTAGTCCAGTCAATCCGAGGGCATCGTACGCCGACGGGCCGAACGTGGTGAGCACAACCTTCCCATTTGCCTGGCCTAAGGCTAGCAACATATCGGCTGGTTCTACATGCGGATAGATGTCCACACATTTGACGTAGTGGTGGTAGCTGTTGGTAGCTAGGAGATGAGCGTAGGTGCTGGTTGAAATCTGAACCGCTGAAAAAGAATTGGAACGGGCAAGGGTTAAGTTAATGAATTGGGTCTTGAGAGGGTTAATTTTGATCTTTTCTTTTAAGAGGTTTGACGGAGGGAACCGTAACAACGGAGGTATCATCGTCTAGAAATCGAAGAGGAAAGGATAGGAGAAAGCCAGGCGTTCCGGGAACGAACCGTGTCTGTTCGATTACCAAGCTAACAAGGATGAGACTGTAGATTCTGTAGAAAGAAATGTGATCGAGAGAAGGTAGTCCGCCCACCTCTGTGCCCACTTGCCCAGGAGCACTGACTCTCAACCCAGAGGTCTGGAATTTGAATCCCGGCCTGGAAATTTTTTTTTTTTTTACTTTCTATTACTACAGTATAGCGGAGCTATACTAGTAATGAAAGTATTGCAATCGGTCCAAATTTTCAAAATCGGGAAATGGTTGGAAATATCCGTTTTGGGATCCCCTAATGTCAAAAAAGTGATTTTTAGCCCATGGTCTGTACGTACGTACGTGACGTACGTACTACAGGTTTAAATGGGAAAAGGAAAAAGTTGTATACAAAATATCTCAAGAACGGTTCGTCGTAGAGCGATGAAATTTGGTATGCTATCCCGGTATGGTCCAAGGACGCGACTGTAACAATTTGGTAAAAATCGGACAGTCACTCATCCAGATATCAACCAAAGTCAATGTTGCTTCGAACTTCGGACTTAGAAAAATTTTCAAAAAAAAAAAAAAA
>NW_007379216.1:0-3998 GCF_000475195.1 Diaphorina citri | reverse complement strand
AATAATAATAATGATAATAAGGCAGACGCGCTACTCTCTGCTAGGCAACTATGTCCTCGACAAAGCCTGTGATTGCGTGGAAGAACACCTTTAGGAGAATTCTGCCACATTAAATAAATTAAAAAATTAAAAAACGGGGTCTAGTTTCAACTTGTCGTGAGTTTTACACGATTTTTTTTTCGATACAAAAGGTCCTGTAGGCAATGTAATTTAAATGAGAGTGTTCCCACTACACACGACACGATTTTTATTCCGAACGACATCGACAAGTGGGAACGGGGTGTTACGTACCAAATACAGTTCGAATCCCAGGGTGTTTCAAATCCGCAATGTTAGGAATCACTTGATCGTCCACCAGCTTTCGACAGTAGCTCAACATACGCCAGACAGCTTTCAGATTATCATCGTCAGCTAGATTTCCATTCTGACCCAAATCCGGAACCAGCCCGTAGTACAGCTTGGCACGGTTGAACATCTTCAGAGAAATGTCGTCGATATCCTGGAATGAAACAAGTGAAATGGAAAATAAAGCTATTTGGGTAAATACTCGCAGACTTTAACTTTAAACAGGGAGGAGACCAGCATGAAATTTCCCTTGCTAAAGGAATAGCAAAAGGTTAGGTGAGAAGGGCGTTCATTCGTAAAATTTATAGCCAAAACCAAATGTCAACCCAAAATCAATCACCCTCACCCTACCCAGGACTGATTGAGAGGTTGTCGAAAAACGCCCTAGTAAAGGGACTTTAAAGTCCTATCCCAGTAGGATATTATGAATTTCGCATTCTTGGTGCTTCCCCTATTGGAGAGAGAACATGGAAAAATTAAAAATTGAATAGACCATAACTCTGGTGTTGGTTGTTGGATTGAGGTCAAACTTGTACCAAAGTACTACGTTTTTCAAGACCTTTGATGTGATGTATCACAAGTAGGGGGTCCCCATTCAAAATTTTGAAGTTGACCCTCCTGGGGCCACCCGAGAGTGCCGAAATATTGAATATTGAGATCCCCTTAAAATAGTTTGTTCTTGAAAATGAAAAAATATGTGTTTTAGGATTTTTCCAAATTCCTAACGGTTCTTGAGTTTTCAGGGGTGGCAACTTTTTTTTACACCCTGTATAAAAATAGTGTTAAATTTAAACCCACCTCAAAGTGATCCTCACAAATGTAATACGCATTATTGTTGTTTAAAATCTCAGTCTTTTTATATTTTATTGCTTCCAAAAATTTAGCTTTCACTTCCTTGTTTCTTGGTACATGGAAAAATAACTTTCCTGGGGTCCTTTATTACAAGTAGGGGGTTCCCATTCAAAATTTTGAAGTTGACCCTCCTGGGGCCACCCGAGAGTGCCGAAATATTGAATATTGAGATCTCCTTAAAATAGTTTGTTCTTGAAAATGAAAAAAATACGTGTTTTAGGATTTTTCCAAATTCCAAACGGTTCTTGAGTTTTCAGGGGTGGCAACTTTTTTTTTTTTACACCCTGTATAAAAATAGCGTTTTCAAATTTAAACCCACCTCAAAGTGATCCTCACAAATGTAATACGCATTATTGTTGTTTAAAATCTCGGTCTTTTTATATTTTATTGCTTCCAAAAATTTAGCTTTCACTTCCTTATTTTTTGGTACGTGGAAAAATAACTTTCCTGGGGTCCTCGTCATTGTACTGTAGCAAGTTGGAACTAGACAAGACCGACTATTTCTACTATTCATTTCCAATAAATTATTTTCTTTAAAATCTGTCTTTTTATATTGTATTGTTTCCAAACATTTAGCTCGTATTGCTTTATTTCTTGGTACGTGGAAAAATAACTTTTCTGATGTTCTTCGGTTTTATTCAAGTTGGAACTAGACAAGACCGACTACTTTTACTATTCATTTCCAATAAATTATTTTCTTTAAAATCTGTCTTTTTATATTGTATTGATTCCAAACATTTAGCTCGTATTGCTTAATTTCTTGGTACGTGGAAAAATAACTTTTCTGATGTTTTTTGGTTTTATCATTATTAGTTTCCAATAAACTGCTTGATGTTTGAAGGTGGTAAGGTGAAGATCTGAAAGTTCATCAGCATTTTTCAAATCAAATTTCGGGATCTAGGAGTTTGTAATAAAAAAAAGAAGGAAAAATCCGCACTTGGTTCATTTTATCAATTCCTTTTCACGTGAAAATCTTATTTATTTATTTTATTTAATGTTCCTCACTTATACTGTTGGCTAAGACTAAAAAGCCCCATAATGCCAACAGTTTAAAAAGGCCTCATTTATTGACATCAATAATAAATACAAACAAAAGTTTTCACATTACAAAAGATGGAAAAAGTTAAATATATTTTAAAAAAAGATTATGAATAGTAATGGCTGACAAAGAGGTTGCCCCACTACAGGTGTTTGAGGTGAAGTTTGAGAGAGAAAGAGAGAGAGAGGGAGGGAGAGAGAGAGAGTCAAATCTCCGGAAATCACAACCTAGTCTAAGATGGTCGTTTTGAAACTGCATTTTATCTAGTGTATGATTTTTCCAAAATATCTTGCGGAACCCTTGCCGTCAGCTCACGGAACCCCTAGGTTCCGTGGAACACCAATTAAGAAACACTGCTGTAATGAACTTAGGTTGATGCTTAGGTGGAAATATGTTAAGGATAAGATAGATAAGCTCATGATGAGAGCCGCCAACTGGTAGTTCTGTTGACCATGAGTAATAACAATAACACTAGCCTTGTCCCCCACTACTATGGTTGATCCTCACAATGGTTGACTGCGGTTCAGGACAAGCCAGCCAATCTGACATGGCTAGAGCCATCACCCCGGTGTATAGCAGATACAAAAAGACATCTTTTCTTAATTCTGTTATCGCTGCTACAACTGGTAGTTCTGTTGACCATGAGTAATAACAATAACACTAGCCTTGTCCCCCACTACTATGGTTGATCCTCACAATGGTTGACTGTGGTTCAGGACAAGCCAGCCAATCTGACATGGCTAGAGCCATCACCCCAGTGTATAGCAGATACAAAAAGACATCTTTTCTTAATTCTGCTATCGCTGCTACTACAACAACAACAACATTGATGAAAAAACCAGTGAACTCTACCATTTGTTTATGGTAGAGTTCACTGGAAAAAACACACACACAGTTTGTACTTATATCCAAATGGTCAGCAGAAACTTACTTGCTTTTGGAACTATCTAAATCTAAAGTATCTAATGTAATCTTACCCCCGTATGTATGAAATCTTAAGATAAACTTAAGTTTAACTTGAAATGAAAATCTTGCCAAATTTCATGAAATCTAGCCAGTTATCTCAAGAAATGACATGAAATTGGCAACATTGTTCGTCTTAAGTTAAACTTAAGTTTATCTTTAGATTTCATACATACGGGGGTTATTCATAAGAGTAAAAGAGATAATGCTACAACAACAACAACAGGATTGATGAAAAAACCAGTGAACTCTACCATTTGTTTATGGTAGAGTTCACTGGAAAAAACACACACAGTTTGTACTTATATCCAAATGGTCAGCAGAAACTTACTTGCTTTTGGAACTATCTAATGTAATCTTATTAGTAAGAGTAAAAGAGATAAATATTAGATAAATAATAAATTTACCAAGACAAAACACCAAACACCCTACACTTCTACGTTCTGCACAACAATCCTATCCTAATCCTACAAAAGTACAAAACTTTGAAGTTTGAATCTGGAATCTGTTTGAACATTCAACATACATAATCAACAATCAACATTGAACTTTGAACTTTGAACTCTAGGAAAATCCTTAACCTTAATCAGTGTTGCCAGATTGGTCATATTAATATGGGATTACCCTCGGATAGAGCAGTTGCGCTGACTCAGGTGAGTTTAGTCAAAGAGCAGAACTGCAGAAAAAATGAGGAACTATTAGGGAATTCTTCTTTTTCTTTTACGACTTCTAAATTCTAAATCCCGAGATAAATCCATTTAAAAAATACCGGTAAATCGTGAAATCTGACGTCACGGCA
>NW_007379215.1:55923-60923 GCF_000475195.1 Diaphorina citri | reverse complement strand
AAAAAGGCCATTAGGGCTAGAAAAGGAGTGATTGATGGTCCACTGAAGACCTTCATCTTCCTCCCCTATCGGAGGATGGACATCATTATGGCAACCTCGTCTTTGTTTCTTGCAATCCTCATCAATTCTCCTTGATCAGCACGCAAGTCTCTCACGGGTCACATGTTTGCGAAAATTTCTTAGAATTCTGACGAACAATTTTCACAAAATTCGACTGTTTTTCAACAAAATACTACTCTTAGTAAAAAACTAAGAGTAGTATTTTGGATAAATAGGTAGTACGTACAGAACCATTTCTTTTTACCTCGTTTCCAAAAGACAAAAAAGACTTTCCATTCAAATTTTTTTGCCTACTCCATATCTCCTATTATTTTTCCGCAGCCGCCTGCGCCACAGTCACGATAGAGCCGGCGGACTCCGAGATAAACATGCGCTATAATGTCGACGCATGCGGCATTTCCTACGAGACGTCGCCGGATCCGGACAGCACGGTACATTGGTTGTACATATCCTCCAGTAATGAGAACATACCGCATAAGTTTATCATAGGACAATGCGACAATAATCCACTTATACTGTATACCGTGTGTCCGGCACAGAAAGGAACGACACAGCAAAGTGGATAGAGGATAGAAGACCATTTTGAGAACAATTTGTGGGGCGTTTCTTCAAAATATGGGTTCATTATACTCCAAATATAGGATAAGGAAAGTAAAAAGACAAAAACATGTGGAAAACGTATCTAAACCAGTGAAAGTACAGGCTTTTATTACGTAAACACCCAATGTTTCTGATGTTAATTAACTTCAATGATCCATCGGATTCAACATGCTATTATGGACTTCCTTCTGGTCGATTTTTCAAGAATCTATTTGTACCTTGCCCTTGGGATGGCATCAATTTAATTTGTAAAAAGTTAAAAACCATTTACAGAGCTATAACCCTTAGGGCCCCCTTTTCTGAGTGAGATTTGCACTCACGCTCTGTCCAATTTCATGCTTTCGATTTCTCGCACTCTATTCATCTTTTATTTACCTTTTTCTTTTTTTTTTTTTTTTTTTTTTTTTTTTTTTTTTTTCTTCTCCTTCCAATGCAAACGTAGAATATTATGGATCAATCCGACAATCCACATACCTGGTATAGACTTGGAAAAGCGACTAGAAATAATTATACGATTGAAGAAAAAGAAACGAGGAGAAGGAAAAAGAAATAGAAAGAAAAATAGAGAGAGAGGGAGAGAGAGAGAGAGAGAGAGGAAAAGTTCACGTTGAAAAAGAGTTCATGCACAGAATTTAAAACGAGATTATGAGATGAAGACAGAGATGAAAAAGAAGAAGAAGAAAAGTAAAAAGAAAATGAAAAGAAGGTATACACATAGGAAAGAAGAATAACAAGGAGAAGAAGTAGAAAAAGAAGTAGGAGGGGACCAAGAAAAAAAGAGGAAAAAAGCAAAAGAGGAGAAGAAAATGTGGGGAAAAAATCTGGTGTGACCATCACACGACTTTCCTTATCCTATTAAATGATGCTTATTTGAGTGTTCTTTTACCTTACTTTTTACAATATCTCTAACCGTTTAGTCGGTATAGCTGAATACCGCCAAAAAACGGTCGAAACCCGCCAAAAAGCGGTCAAAATACCGCCAACCGTAGCACCTATCTCAACCAAACCGTTCCGAGAACGAACCTTATCTGTTTAGGAAAAAGTTCACAATACCTAAATAGATAGCTATTTGATGAGATTATTGAATTGACAATAACAGGTACATGCTACTGATCAATTGCTCTCCCCGTGTTTACCATTTGACAGCTACATACCAAATTTCAAGTCTCTAGCTCTTACCGTTCTCGAGATATTTTGTTTACAGACAGACAGACAGACAGAAGGAAAGACACACGGACCAATGGCTGAAACTTTGTATTTAGGCTCTAGGGACCTCAAAACGTGTTTAGGCACTAAAAACTGACCATCGAAAATTTGACCCGATTACATAACTTTCCTTCCTATAGGATAAGGAAAGTGAAAAGGAAGGAGCAGAAGGAGAAGAAGAAGAAGACCAAGAGAAAAAAAGGAGAAACAGAAAAAGGAAAGAAGAAGAAGGGGATGAGAAAGAGGAAGTAAAGAAAGGTAATAATAATAGGGGAAAAGAGACATGAAGAAGGTGCAAGAAGAAAAAGCAAGAAGAAGACTAAGAAAAAGAAAGAAGAAGACTAAGAAAAAGAAAGACGAAGACTAAGAAGAAGAAAAAGAAAGAAGAGGTGTGGACGACAAAAACAGGAAAGAATAAATAACACTGAAACCCCGTGGACTTACAGGGTGGTTAAATGGTATTTGTGGTAGATTTTCATCCAACCCCTGTGGAAGTTTCGACAAAAAAGTGAGAAGAAAAAGAAGAAAGAAAGAAGAAAATGCGTCATTCTTTGATTTTGTTTTCTGTGTGGTCCACAAATTTGTGTTTGATTAATTCAACCAAAATGCACCCGTAAATTTGTAAATTTCAAATGGATTCATTGTATTTGTAAAGAAAAAAATTAAACCAAAATGCCCCCGTAAATTTTTAAATTTCAAATGGTTTCATTGTTTTTTAAAAAAAAAAAAAAAAAAAAAACAAATCCCATTCACAGTTTGATAGAATTATTCAACTACATTTTCCGGGACACCCCGTATGGAGATAAAGTTATAGAAGAGAACCCCAGACAGAAACGAGAAATCATGATGAAAATAATAAAGCAGGTAATAATTATTAGGTAGGTATTATAAAAATAAAAATGATATCAAGGTATCGAGAGATTACCTATATTCCAATAATCCAATAAATGTAATGGTGGGTCCAGACTTGTGCAACGCAACGTGCAATGCAAAGAAATGCTTTGCACGTTGCTTTGCACGTTGCATTGCACAAGTCTGGACCCACCATTGCACGTAAAATCAAATCTGACGAATGCGAACGTTTTTCATGTATTTGCAAAAAAATTTTTCAACCCCCCCCCCCCCCCAGAGATAGGCAAATTTTAAAGCAAGTACTGAACTAGAAACACAAGTTGTACTTTCCGTTCGGAATTTCCCCTCTTCTGAGCCTCGTTTCCCCTCAACTGTTACAGCGCATGCTTGGTCCACCAGTGGTGAATATGTGACTCCAAACCTGACTACCCTACAGCCGGGCAATCCTACTGGGTACGATGTAAAGCCGAGAGCGAACTTTGTTCCCCTAGTACCGGCGGGAAGGAAGGCTACGCCGCAGGAAATGAGAGATGCCCTGTGCAAGTAAGTGTTCCAACGAAGCGAGTTGGAAGCTTGGATTTTTTTTAAGAGGTTTGACAGAGGGAACTGTAACTGCTATGGTCTTATCGTCCCGAAATCGAAGAGAGAAGGAAGACAGGATAGGAGAAAGCCAGCCATTCCGAGAACGAACATTATCCCATCAGGATGGACTTTCTCAAACACGTCCAAACTAACGAATTTCATTGCATTGCATGTTGCATTGCACGTTGCATTGCACAAGTCTGGACCCACCATAATAGACATCTGGTCTAGTTCTCTAGTTACCTTGGAGGGTAGTGCGTCTGCCTTGTAAGCGGTAGGTCGCGGGTTCGATTCCCGCCCGGGGCTGATTTTATCCTAATAGATACAGTTCGTTCTCGGAACGTATGGCTTTCTTGTTATCCTGTTTTCCTTCTCTCTTCGTTTTCCGGATGATAAAACCTTGGCAGTTACAGTTCCGTCTATCGAAACTCTTTTCTAACTTTCTCGTATTGACCTAGCTCCTAAATCAGAAGTGTTGTGTCTCTTTATTGCCCATTTGAGTTTCGTTTGAATCGTTTGTAGTGATACTTGGAGTTTTGTATAGTCTTGATGTGAAATTTTGATCTTCTTTTGAAGTCTTTGTGAATTTTGATTTGTTGAGTGGTTTCTTTTGTGTGATATCTTTGGAAATGTTGATTTCTTCTGGTAAAGTGAGGAACATTGGAGTGATGATTGGTGTCTTCTTGTAGTGATACTTGGAGTTTTGAATATTCTTGATG
Source organism: Diaphorina citri (assembly GCF_000475195.1). Taxonomy (NCBI): domain Eukaryota; kingdom Metazoa; phylum Arthropoda; class Insecta; order Hemiptera; family Psyllidae; genus Diaphorina; species Diaphorina citri. Next base: position 56,904 of record NW_007379215.1, on the reverse strand, counting down.
TGAAATTTTAATTTCCTTTAGAAGTTTTTGCAAATTTTGACTTCTTGGTGTGTTCTTTCTCTGGTGCAAAGTCTTTGGAGAAGTTGATTTCTTGTTGTAAACTGAGGAAAATTTGGAGTAATGCTTGGTGTCTTCTTGTAGTGGTACTTGGAGTTTTGAATATTCTTGATGTGAAATTTCGATTTTCTTTAGAAATGTTCGTGGTTTCTTATTCTCTCTTGTGGGTATTTTTTCGTGTGGTCTGTTTTTTCTTACAAGTGTGGAATCACAGGTTTGATTTTTTTTTTTTATGTTAATTTTTTTTTCTGACTTTTAATTTTTGGTGTTAAATGTTTTCCATTGTGTAATACTGTTAGACTGAGGCCAGGATAAATTTTGAGATTACCTATTTCTCTTTTGTTTATATTGGCTTGTAAAAATTTTTTGAAGGTTCGATTCCCATGAGAACAAGTTACATTGGAAGAACTCTGAAATGGAATGAAGTGTGGTTCTTACCTCGTAACTGATAAGATAGGGCTTACCAGAAAGTGAGTCAGGATATAGAGTAAAGGATACTTCCTGGTAAGATGATGAAGTTTAGGCCGCTGGATTTTTGGCTCGGATCCACAAATAATTTATGTAATTTTGAAGCACTTGATTGAGCATTCCGCTCGTTAAAGGAGGCACAAATAAATTTGCAAAGGTTCAAAAGTTTGAGCTTTCCGCTCCACAAGAGATTAAAAAGACACACCCCCATACAGATCAAAAATATCTAAGCTCCTGTGCACCACACCCACCTAGTGAATTATAAAGCTTAATTGAACAAGTACGTACTCATGACCATAGGTTTGGTTACTAAAGATCTTCTTTGAATGCCAACAACAAAGGCCAACAGAAAACCACTAGTATTCCAATTATAACGACACTTAAAATAATCGGACTCGAAGAGTTAGAGCTCGCGGCCTTTTCGAGTAACACGGGAACGTTAATTTAAAGCACTCA
>NW_007379215.1:41362-52765 GCF_000475195.1 Diaphorina citri | reverse complement strand
TTCGGTGCCGGGTGTCATGGGGCATGAGGTTTCAAAGATGTCCATCACCATTCTCTTTACATAGAGTATCGAAGTACTAATTGTCATTACTCGGGGACACAAGTAACACTCTTTAGCCGCGTTGGGAACATACTGACGAGGTACTGTGGCAGTGGCATACTCCTTACCTCTTTCTCTCAGACAGCTGACTAACGAGCGTTTTCGCATATGAGCAAGAGACTGAGCCGCTCCTTCAAGAAGCAAGGTTGAATGAGCGATGGTTGGCATTTCACACTTTCGAGTGAGGAGCTCGGAAACAGCTCTAATGCGATACAGGGGCTCACAACTACTACGAGGCCAATATTAACCACAAAATAAAATCACCTAGGTTCTGGCACATCCAGGAGCTGTAGGGCAGAGGTCATGCACATGATACTGGTTGCTAATCAGATTATTCATTGTTCCTTGTTATCAGTGTTTGTAGGAGGAAAAGGCATAAAATATTTTCCAAAATAACACTCCACTAGCGAGCGGTACGTTTGTGTCCCCTACCTCTCTTTTGAGGTTGGACCAACAAGATGTAATCATATAGTTTGGAGGCTAGAGTGGAAATAATCCACTAACACAGCGGGCAAGGGCCTTACCATTTCGAACCTAGACACACCGGTGACTGGAACCCTATTATGTTCCTTACCTACTTCATGGTCTATCATGCATCTCGCTTGAAAACTTTCGTCGAGGAACACATTCCACTCTCAGAAGTTCACCACTAAATAGGGAATATCCAGAGAGGGGAAGCTTTGACCTTAGGACCGTGTTGCAGGCCAAAGTATTGAGGGTATCACACTCAACGCCTCAGATAGTAGTCAGCAGAGTCATAACTTATTGGACAGAAAGGTAAGCTCTCATCCATAGCACTTATGATGCACGGCTCATGATTCTCATTCTATATCTAAACTCAATTCCGAACTTTATCTATGATTCCTCGATACTTGACCTAAATTATCACCTAAAACACTGGCCTGAACAGATCACAAAAGAATAGATCAAAGGTCGGGTTTCGATCCTTCTTCTTTTAGATAATCCCAAAGCGAATTCAAATACTTTTAACAAGGTCATCTGTTTGGATTTAAGGAATTATCTGACTTCTCTCTTCATCTTCAAAATACCTCTTCGGACCATTTTGAGAAATAAAAATTGCACTAATTTTTACGAAAGAGAAATAACACAAATAGGAATAATTCTGCCAACTCAACAAACTTCAACTAAAACACAAGGGTAGAATAACACCAAATTTAAATATAACTCAGAGGATTTTTAAATCACGCCGAAAATAAGTAATCAAAGTTTCAAGATCACCACGCAGTAGGCTACCTACGATCATTCCAACGCGCTGTGGATAGAATGAATGAACACACCGCGGAAGGGCAATCTAGGACGTACGAAACGCTACGAACGCTTCCAGAGAAATAACATTTAATTTACGAAATTTAATAATTAGGTACCTAAAAATGACAAACGTCTATAAACCAAGATTGAAGATGCAAGACACTTTCAATACAATACTAAAATTATTAGGGCATTTCCTCAGCCCGAAGATTCAAAATATGAAATCTGATAATGAAGTGTGGCTTCTTAACCTCGTAACTGATAACGATAGTGACTTACTCACAACAGATGTGACCTCAGGGATATAGAGTAAAGGATACTTCCTGTAAGTGATGAATGTTCGGCCGCTCTGGATTTTGGCTCGGATCCCACAAATAATTTAGTAATTTTGAAGCACTTAATTGAGCATTCCGCTCGTTTAAAAGGAGGCAAAATAAATTGCAAATGTTCACAAGTTTGGAGCTTTCCGCTCCACAAGAGATTAAAAAATCACGAGAATTTTATGCAAGGGCACAATGAGCTTTCCGCTCGAGAATTGAGAAGCTTAAGGCTTAATAGAAATCACAAGCACAATATTAACTTTTATGATAACCAAAAGACAAACCGAAAGTCAACTAACTGTAAGTTTCTTAGAATGCATTGGTTTGGGAGTACCGAAGGTTACTCATGCATTGAACAAGTTAATTCGAAAATGTAAGGGGGTATCTACAACGTTAGGTGCTTCCCTCAATCTATAAAACTAGACAAACTCTATTATTAGTTTTACTGAATTATTGGTATGCTGGTATTGAAGAGTCTAGATTCCAAGTTAATACGATACAACATTATTTATCATCGTCATAATATTTTATTCAATTCCCCTCAAAAAGATTTGATTCATAACTCAAACAGTAAAAACAAAATAAAATAAATAGTAAAGGCTGAAATTTCTGACTGCATTCTGCAGTTATTTTTCATAAAAAAAAGTTCCAACATAGCAGAGTGTACTGTAGGAAGTTTCGCACTCACATCTCTTCAGTCTTCAATTTTTTTTTTTTTTTTTTTTTTTTTTTTTTTTCAAGTTTTTTTTTTTAAGAGATTTGAAAGAGGGAACAGTAACAACAGAGGACTTATCGTCTCGAAATCGAAGAGCGAACAGGATAGGAGAAGAAAGAGCCTTATCTGTTCAGAATAAAGCTCGATCCGGGCGGGAATCAAACCCGCGGCCTAGCGCTTACAAGGCAGGAGGCTACCTTGCATGCTAACAAGGCTGGTATTTTTCCGACACTGAAGAGTGAGACCGAGAAGGTTTTTTTTTTTTTTCATTTATATTTTATTTTTTCATTGAGATGTATTTTTTCAATAGGAAACAATACATCATAGTTTTTTTTTATATACAGGGGTTAAAAAATGGAATTGAAGTTATTCAAGTCATTTGTACACTTCCAAACTTGGTACGCCAGCCTAGTTAGTAAGTTAGGTAGTTTGGAGGGTAGAGCGTCTGCCTTGTAAGCGCTAGGTCGCGGGTTCGATTCCCGCCCGGGCAGGATTTTATCCTAAACAGATAAGGTTCGTTCTCGGAACGGTTGGTTTTCTTCTATTCTGTCTTCGTTCTCTCTTTTCGGACGATAAGACCTTGGCAGTAACAGTTCCCTCTATCAATCCTCCTAAAAATGCAGGGTCGATACCAAAGTTTTTATTTACATACGTGTATGCTTTCTTTTTTAAGAGGTTTGACAAAGGGAACTGTAACTGCTATGGTCTTATCGTCCCGAAATCGAAGAGAGAAGGAAGACAGGATAGAAGAAAGCCAGCCGTTCCGAGAACGAACATCATCCCATCAGGATAAAATCCGCCCCGGGCGGGACTTGAACCCGCGGCTTAGCGCTTACAAGGCAGACGCACTACCAACTAAGCTAACTAGGCTGGCTATGCTTTCAATTTCTGGTGTTCTCGTGTTAATCCAACACCTGAATGGGAAGCATTTGTGTCTCTTCTCGCCCATCTGGTGAGGGACATACTACGGGACGGACATGCTACGGCACAGACCCGTACTGTTCATAACTAAAATAATCTCGCTTAACCCTTTTCAGTCTCAGTAACCTGTTTAACCCTCTCGGTGATGAGTTCATTGAAGTGACCTTAGCCTTAACCGTTGAAAAAGTTGACCCTCAAAAACTTCGACACACATAAAAAAAAGAAGAAAAAAATGGGATGGGATGGGATGGGATGGGATGGGATGGGATGGGATGGGCAACATATGTTTGGCCTAAATAAAAGACAGCATCCCAAAATATCATATTCACGACACACAGAGAGAGAGAGAGAGAGAGGGGGGGGGAGAGAGGCAAAGAGGGGGAGAGGGAAAGAGATAGAGAATCCCAAAATATTACGTCGAGGACAGAGAGCAAGAGAGAGGGAGAAATAGAGGTGAAAGGGAAAGAGGGAGTGAGAGAGAGAGAGGGAGAAAACACAGATACAAAGTGTAAATTACAATATTTTGTACAGTAGAGGTGGATAGAAGGAGAGAGATAGAGGGCTGTATGTATTAGAGAGAGAGAGACTGAGAAATTAATGAAAGAGACAGAGGAAAAGAGAAAGAGATACATAGAGAGAAAAGGATAGAGGGGGGCATTTCCAGAAAAATAGAGCTTAAAGACAAAGAGAGAGAGAGAGAGAGAGAGAGAGAGAGATTGAAAGTTTTTTTTTATGAACTGTAGGATTGTAACAATAATTATGTGTATATGTATTTTTTTTTTTTTTTTTTTTTTTATCCTTTAAATCACTACATGAGTTATACAACGAAACCAGACCAAATCACTAAGCAGCCCAAGACACGTGTGTCGTCCTTATTTGGACTAAAGGTCTCAGTTTCCTAATCCAAGGGTCTCGTGTTCAATCCCCAGCTGTGTCCAACTGATGAGTCCAAATAAGGACGAAACACGTGTCTTGGGCCGCTTAGTGATTTGGTCTGGTTTCGTTGTATAACAAACTCATGTAGTGATTTAAAGGATAAAAAAAAAAAAAATACATAGGTATATACATAGAGTATTGTTACAATCCTACAGTTCATAAAAAAAAACTTTCAATCTCTCTCTCTCTCTCTCTCTCTCTCTCTCTTTGTCTTTAAGCTCTATTTTTCTGGAAATGCCCCCCTCTATCCTTTTCTCTCTATGTATCTCTTTCTCTTTTCCTCTGTCTCTTTATTTGGAAGTGTTATTTATACTTCAGAGATGGAAATTGTGGAGAAACGAGAACCTGCGTTTTCTATGTAAGATTTTATGTTAGTGTCGAGTGTTGTAGTGAGCGCCACAGAGAGAAAGAATTAGAGAGAGGGTTAAATTCTTGGAAAAGAGAAATACTGACACCAGTGTTAGGTATATGGGAACCAGTGGTTAACCCATCATCTACTCCCCGGCCCCAAGATTACCTCCTCCTCCTCCTCCTCCTCCACCTCCTCGTCCTCCTCCTCCTCCTCCTCCTCCTCCTCCTCCTTCTCGTCCTCCCCCCCCCCTCTCTCTCTCTCTCTCTCTCTCTCTCTCTCTCTCTCTCTCTCTCTCTCTCTCTCTCTCTCTCTCTCTCTCTCTCTCTCTCTCTCTCTCTCTCTCTCGCCCCTAGACTTACTTGGTTACTTGGTCCGTAAAATTTGAATATGTAAATGATGATGAGTGTGAGAAAGAGGAAGAAGAGGGGGGGCAACTTTTATTACTTCCCCCTTTCCCCATTCTCAGTTCTTCTTCTTCTTCTTCTTCTTCTTCTTTTTATCACCCGCCCCCTCTTTCTCTCATTCTTCTCTTTTTTCTTCTTCTTCTTCTTCTTCTTCTTCTTTTTCTTTCTCTTTTCTTCTTCTTTTATCACCGCCCCGACTCTTTCTCATTCTTCTTCTTTTTTCTTCTTCTTCTTTCTACTTCTTCGTCTTTTTTCTTCTTCTCTTCTTCATCTCTCTTCTTCCTTCCTCTCCTTCTCTTTTACCCTTCTACAATTTGACAAAGTTCCTCCTAGTGTCGCTTGGTTGGTGGTGGTGGTGGTGGGTGGTGGGGTGGTGGTGGGTGGTGGTGGTAGGGGTGTGGTGGGGGTGGTGGTGGTGCTCGTCGCCAAATTCACGAATAATTTCGAATAAATCAGGGAGAGAGAGCATCGGGTTCGCTCACACTTAGCACAGTGCTTTCTCGAGAAAGGTTTCTCAGATTGTAATGTCTGACAGTAGACCACGGCAAAGAACATTAACTACTTTAGAAATTTTCACCCCAAGTTTTCATACATGGGCTTTTTTTTATACCTAATAATTATGTATAAAATGACAAGCTGGGCCCGTCCCTCCGGGAATTTTTTAGCCCGTAGTTTATTCGATCGTGATTAGAGAAAATCAGTACCTATGTACCTACCTAATTTGTTTAATATTCAGTTTATTATCATTCTTAATTTGATTTTTTGATTTTACTTTCACGTAATGATTTAAAATCAAGATTAGAGCCCGTTCTGTTCTCCCTTTATTCTCAATATAATGTTTAAGTCACCCATCCATTTACTGACCTTGCTCGGCGTAGCTTAACATAGGTGACGCTAAAACCGGTCTTAAATTAACGACTGAAGTGTTATCTAAAACTTTCTCGTTTTGAGTTCATAGGTCGTCGCGACAAATTCCAAGATCAGAGCTCATTTGTATGAGAAAATGTGAAAAAAAATCCCCCAAAAACCAGTCAAAAAGGCGAGAATCAAACCATCGGCCTAGTGCTTACAAGGCAGACCCACTACCCGCCAAGCTAACTAGAGCCTGACTTAGATACTTACATTGAATCGATAGTGGAATTCTTCCACATCCTCAGAAGAGACTAATGAAAGCCGTGAAACTATTTGAGTATGCAATATGCCATGAACGAAAAATCAGTGGAGATGCCCATTTCACTTTTCTCATTGGTGGAGATGTCTAATTCGCTTTTAGATTCTGAAATCCAAAGTCGAACTCTATCATCATAATGATTTATTTCTGTTAACCTCAGTGGTGCAGTGGTTAACGCGTTGGACTTCGCAGCTATAGCGACTAAACAGTTAGAGATACTGTAAATGTTACAACAGAACACCCAAATAAGCACCATTCAATAGGATAAGGAAAGTCGCGTGATGTTCACACCTGATTTTTTATTTGTGTTCTCTAATCTCCACGAATGGAATCACAGAATCACTGAAGAGGGTTGTGATATCTATACCTGTAGTGTAAAGGATGGTGTGTACTGTGTAGGAGACTTTGTAATGAAAGCTCCTTCTTCCCTATTTTTTCCCTTCGAACTTTTTCAGGAGATTTCTCACATTGAATACCTAATGTGCTAACTTCTCCTTCTCCTCCTCTTTGACTCTTCCTCCTTTTCCTTCTCTTTTCTATTCATCTACCTGCTCCTCCTCCTTCTTCTTCTTCTCCTTCTTCTCCTTCTCCTCCTTCTTCCCTATTTTTTCCCTTCGAACTTTTTCAGGAGATTTCTCACATTGAATACCTAATGTGCTAACTTCTCCTTCACCTCCTTCTCCTCCTCCTCTCTTCCTCCTCCTCCTTCTTCTTCTCCTTCTTCCTCCTCCTCCTCTTTGACTCTTCCTCCTTTTCCTTCTCTTTTTCATTCATCTACCTGCTCCTTCTTCTTCTTCTTCTTCTCCTTCTTCTTCTTCTTCTTTTTCCCCTCCTCCTCCTCCTTTTCCTTTTCTTCCTCCTCCTTCTTCTTTTCCTCTTCACCTCCTTCTTCTCTTTTTTGTCTTCCTCATCCTTATTCTCTTCCACCTACTCCTCTCCCCTTTCGTCCGTCCTCATCCTTCTTTTCCCTCTTCTTCCTTTTCTACTCTTTTCTTCCCCTCCTCCTACTCCTTTTTCCTCTTCTTTTCTTTTTCTTCTTCTTCTTTTTCTTTTTCCTCTTCCTTTTTCTTCCCTGACATTGATCTCTTCTTTTAACACAAATAATGAATATTTATTTATGTTTCTCTCTTTATTTACGTATTTTTCTCATTTATTTTTACCGCAGTCCCTTTTCTTTCTTCGTCTCCCTTCTTCTTGTTCTTCCTCCTCTTCTTCTTCTCTTTTTTTTCTCGTCAGGTTTCATTATTGCTATCATTATTACTTGAAAGTGACGAGTATTAGCTTGATTGATGTGAATCAATTTAATGAATTGTTCTTCATGAGGGCATCGCTAAGATCATAGGTAGTATCAAAAGTGGGGGGGGGGCTACCTCCCTTAATTGGGTAGGAAAATCAATGTTTAGCCATATTTTGCCCATTAGCTGTATTTTATTTCTTCAGAGACCGGACTTACGAAATTCTCAGTCTCTTAGTATAGTTGGTAAAACCAAACCTTGATTCGGATCTACTCTTATTTCATAAAATTCCATACCTCGGCTGGGATCGAACCCACGCCCTCCTGATTACCAGGCGAGCGTCTTGACCACTACACCACCGAGGCAGGATATTTGTGCCAAGCATTCAAGTACCTATGTTTAGCACAATTAAAATTCCTATTTACACCTATTTCTGTTCTAAAGTAAGTCCGTCAACATATTTGGGGAAGTAAAAAACGGAATTAGTGCTGGTTCCAATTGGATTCAAAAACAAAAGCTGATGTAATTCTTACAAAACTTCCTGGAAACCCGTACACACCACCTTCTTCAATCCTATGTGAAATTTTGGACCGGGAAAAACCCAACAGACCTCGATTGCCCAGATAGTCACCCATCTGGATACTAACCACACGCAACGTTGCCTAACTTTAGTGATCCAAAAAGATCTGGTTGCATTCAATGGGCTCGTATTCGTTGAATGGCTTAAAAAAAATGTTAAGAATAAAATTGTCAGCCTAGTGAGCCTAGTTAGCTTAGTTGGTGGTGCGTCTGCCTTGTAAGCGCTAGGCCGAGGGTTCGATTCCCGCCCGGGGCGGATTTTATCCTGATGGTATATTGTTCGTTCTCGGAACGGCTGGCTTTCTCCTATCCTGTCTTCCTTCTCTCTTTGATTTCGGGACGATAAGACCATAGCAGTTACAGTTCCCTCTGTCAAACCTCTTTAAAAAAAAAGAATGAAATTCATGGCAAAGCAACGGCGGAAGTCTCGGGTTCAATTCCCGGCAGGGTCGAAGTTTTTTCGGCTCTGTGCTTGGAGTTCGGGGTGCACTCAGTCTCGTGAGGACAATTCAGTATCTACTTTAATAAAGTAGCGATCAGTGGCGGCATTACCGGTGTAAAAAGATTATTAAAATATAGAAATTAATTGCAAAGGAGGCACGTGACGCTGTGATATCCACAAAAGTCGAGGAAAGGCTCTGCTTTAACAGAAAAAAAACACGATTTGATTAATTTTGTTTTTAGTTTGTTTAGTATTTTTTGTGCTTTTTACTTTCCTTATCCTATAGGAAGGAAAGTAATTTCGCCCCTTGCTTGTGATTTTTGTGTATTTTGTGTACATGTAATTAATTATAAACAATAAAGAGTAAATAATAATAATAATGATAATGTAATCGGGTCAAATTTTCGATGGTCAGATTTTAGTGCCAAAACACGTTTTGAGGACCCTAGAGCCTAAATCCAAAGTTTCAGCCATTGACCAACCTCAGTGGTGCAGTTGTTAACGCGTTGGACTTTGGATCTGGAGGTTGGTGGTTCAAGTCCAAGTCATGTCATGAAATTTATCTAGGTGAAATAATCAGGGAACGATGTTTGTGACAAGCATTTAAATATGCTTAACACAATTAGAATTCCTTTAAGTTTCAGCCATTGGTCCGTGTGTGTGTGTGTCTGTCTCTCTGTAAACAAAATATCTCGAGAACGGTAAGAGCTAGAGACTTGAAATTTGGTATGTAGCTGTCGTTTGGTTAAAATAGGTGCTGCGGTTGGCGGTATTTTAACCGCTTTTTGGCGGGTTTCGACCGTTTTTTGAACTCAAAACATTTGGTTGAGATGGTTGCTGCGCTTGGCGGTATTTTGACCGCTTTTGGACAGATTTCGACCGTTTTTTGGCGGCACGGTTAGAGATATTGTAAAAGTTAGGGTAAAAGAACACTCAAATAAGCATCATTCAATAGGATAAGGAAAGTCGTGTAATGTTCACACCAGATTTTTTTTTTTATTTGTGTTCTCCAATCTCCACGAATGGAATCACAGAATCACTGAAGAGGTTATGATATGTATACCTGTAGTGTAAAGGATGGTGTGTTGAAAGCTCCTTCTTCCCTATTTTTTCCCTTCGAACTTTTTCAGGAGATTTCTCACATTGAATACCTAATGTGCTAACTTCTCCTTCACCTCCTTCTCCTCCTCCTCTCTTCCTCCTCCTCCTTCTTCTTCTCCTTCTTCCTCCTCCTCCTCTTTGACTCTTCCTCCTTTTCCTTCTCTTTTTCATTCATCTACCTGCTCCTTCTTCTTCTTCTTCTTCTCCTTCTTCTTCTTCTTTTTCCCCTCCTCCTCCTCCTTTTCCTTTTCTTCCTCCTCCTTCTTCTTTTCCTCTTCACCTCCTTCTTCTCTTTTTTGTCTTCCTCATCCTTATTCTCTTCCACCTACTCCTCTCCCTTTCGTCCGTCCTCATCCTTCTTTTCCCTCTTCTTCCTTTTCTACTCTTTTCTTCCCCTCCTCCTACTCCTTTTTTTCTTAACCGCAGTCGAGAGCTTGGTTTAGTATGGCAAGAGGGGAAACGTAAACCTAAAAGTGGTTAACGCCCCTCACGTCATAAACACACTTCCATGCGAGGGGAGGTAGTGACCTTGAATGAACCGGGCTGAGGTTAGCGGTTAGATGTTAAATAAAATACAACAAATAGAATGTTGCGGATTCTGATGCGGAATCTAGAAATTTTATACAATGACAGTAACATATATGTGTGCCGATTAGGAGGGCTGGGGGGAATTTCACAATAGTGCTAATGCTTTCTTTTGAGTAAGAAAGAGGAAGAAGGAGAAAAGGAAGAAGAAGAGTAGAAGAAGAAGAGGAAGAAGAAGAAGAAGACGAAGACGAAGAAGAAGAAAAAGACGAAGAAGAAGAAGAAGAAGAAGAAGAAGTAGAAGAAGAAGAAGAAGAAGAAGAGGAAGAAGAAGTAGAAGAAGACGAAGAAGAAGAAGGAGAAGAAGAAGACGAAGAAGACGAAGTAGAAGACGAAGACGACGAAGAAAAAGAATGAAGAGGGGGAGGAGGTGTATCGAATGAAGATCCCTTCCTGGGATTGGTCCAATGGTTACGCTCTGCTTATGAGGGTGCCATGGCTAGCCTACATATATATATTATGTAAATGATAGTATAGTTGTATAGGATGTGGATGTATTGAAACTTTCTGAATCTAGGATGCATTTTATAGGTAGGTAGATAGTGTAGATACCGATTCTGTGAAACTTTCCGAGCTTATATTATTAGGGTACATATTTATAGGTAGAATAGAACAAAATAGAATATTGATTGACTCATTGAAAAGGAGGGAGGGAGGGAGAAGAAGAACAAGAAGAAGAAGAAGAAAGAGAAGAAGGAGAAGGAGAAAAAGAAGAAAAAGGACAAGAAGAACAAGAAGAAGGAGAACAAGAAGAAGGAGAATAAGAAGAAGGAGAAGAAGAAGAATTGTATTCATTTTGAAATGATGTATTTTTAATGCTATATTATGTACAATAAAATAAATTGAATTGAAGAAGAAGAAGAAGAAGAAGACCAACACCAACAACAACAACACCAACAACAACAACAACAACACCACCAACAACAACAACAACAACAACAACAACAACAACAACAACAACAAAGTGAAAAAGATGGCGAATTAAAAGAAAACGAAGACTTTTTTCGCCCCCAAAATAAATAAAAATAAAAAGGTTTTCTCCCCCCACTCAAAATCCATTCAGGTCGATTCTTTACAAAAAGGTCACTCGGTCACGTACCTGTATGATTGGGTGATAAAGATGATGTGGTGAACCTGACGAGAGAAAAGGAAGAATAAGGAGGAGGAAGAGAAAAGAGGGAGAGAGAGAGATAAAAGAGGGAAATGGAGGTAGGGAGAGAGAGAGAGAGGGAGAGAGAGAGGGAGAGAGAGAGAGAGAGAGAGGGAGAGAGAGA
>NW_007379215.1:35844-38344 GCF_000475195.1 Diaphorina citri | reverse complement strand
ATTGAGAGCTAGAGTTCCTCCAATGCGAAAAGGTTAAGAACCACTTGTTTAGAGCGAAAAGAGTGTGGGTGTCAAATTTATCGGTCTACCCGGACTACCCAGAGTTATTTATCTTTTCTAAATTAGAACAAGAATAAACAGAGGGAGCGAGCGGTTATATTAAAAAAATGTTATAATAAGAAAGCAATTTTATAGAAAGTTATTATTATTATAATTTTATAGAAAGTAAATTTTGAGAGAAGTGAGAAAGTTATAAGAGATAACAGTAGGTCGTGGCTTGGAATTAATTAGAATGATATAGGGTGTTTGAAAAGTTACGTGAACAGTCCTTTTCCCCCTCATTTTTTCTCTTTCCTTTTAATGTCGGCTATTAAGCTGACAAAACCGGTTGGGTGGAAGAGCTCACTAGGTGAGAATCCTGCCATTAAAGCCATAAAATAATTATTATTATATGAGAAAAACCTACCGAATCGGTTTGTGTAAAGTAAAGACACATAGGCCAGCCTAGTTAGCTTAGTTGGTAGTGCGTCTGCCTTGTAAGCGCTGTTTATACTGCTCGCATAGGACTGAAAAGTCCCTTTACTCCAGCAGTAGGCTACTACTATTATTGTGGTCAAATTCTCAAATTGTATTGTAAATAACAATGATAGGACAGTTTTTTAAAACAAATACTTACTGTCCATAAACTTGAGTGGAATAAAAAGTTATTCTAAAGTTCTAACAATCCAGTGGCGTAGCGTCCATGTAGGGCGTGTATGGCGGCCATACACTCAAAATTTCACTCAAATACCCTTAAATTTTGACTTTCAATAAGTAATGTATTTTATTAGATATATACAAATTATTATCCCTTAAAATGGTTAAAAATCCCTTAAAATCCCTAAATCCCCTTCAGACCCGAAAAATCCCCAAAAATGTATGAAAATCCCACTGTGTCGGTATAAGACACAATAAGAACACCAACACTGTATAGGGCAACTTACACCGCTTTTAAAACAAATACTCACTGTCCATAAACTTGAGTGGAATAAAGTTAGTTCTAACAATCCATATTTTTCAAGAGTTCTCCGATCCAGCAAAAATATTGATAGTTTGAAGACAAGTTTGAGGAGCACGCGCCACGAGAAAAACAAAGTTTGCTTGTTGAGTGACTCAGCGGGATAACTTTTGTAAACACAGGTGATTAACTAAAAAGTAGACCTGACTAACAAAATATAAGAAGTAGGTAGCTACTGGAAATGCAATGTGGAGTCAGGCGTAATAGAAGTCATATTGTATTTCAAGGTGTAAGAAAGACAAAATGGGTGGGAAGTTTTACCTACCTCGGTGGTGTAGTGGTCAAGGCGCTCGCCTGGTAAACAGGAGGGCGTGGGATCAATCCCAGCCGAGGTATGGAATTTTATCCTCAATATAATTTGAGAATTTGACCACAATAATAGTAGTAGCCTACTGCTGGAGTAAAGGGACTTTACAGTCCTTTGCGAGCAGTATAAATAAGCACTATTATTATTATTATTATTATTATTATTATTATTATTATTATTATTATTATTATTATTATTATTATTATTATTATTATTATTATTATTATTATTATTATTATTATTATTATTATTATTATTATTATTATTATTATTATTATTATTATTATTATTATTATTATTATTATTATTATTATTATTATTATTATTATTATTATTATTATTATTATTATTATTATTATTATTATTATTATTATTATTATTATTATTATTATTATTATTATTATTATTATTATTATTATTATTATTATTATTATTATTATTATTATTATTATTATTATTATTATTATTATTATTATTATATGTATGGACATTCCCTGTTCTGAAATTAGGCTAACTTCATACTGAGGATCACTACTTCTATCTCTTTCATGGTGCATGAGGTACTTCCCCCTTACCAAGGGTTACTTCCCGATCCCTATATTCAACACCTTTCCCTTATTACGGGTTGCTTCCCTACATCCCTACCCCTTTATGAGGAACCTCCTAATTAATGAGGACCACTTCTCAGTCCCTATATCCGGCACCTTTCCTCTAATTACGGGTTACTTCAAAATCCCTTTATAAGGAACCTTTCCCCTGCCTACGGATTACTCTCGTCTCCACTCTGCAGATGCAGGCCCCCATTGGGCGACGACCCCTGGGCCCCCATCAGGCTCCCTTCCCCTACGCCAATCAGGATGCCCTCCTTGATCCTCTTCTTCTGCTTCATGCGCCGGTTCTGGAACCAAATCTTCACCTGTAAATAGAATAACGCGCCAGTTAGACAAATATTCAACCATTGACGTATTTTTTATGTCAGAATGTACTTTTAGTAAATCTACTACCTACATATTTTTAGTAGGTATTTTATTAAAAAGGAATTTTTTAGCCAGCCTAGTTAGCTTAGTTGGTAGTGCGTCTGCCTTGTAAGCGCTAGGCCGCGGGTTCGATTCCCGCCCGGGGCGGATTTTATCCTG
>NW_007379215.1:0-35582 GCF_000475195.1 Diaphorina citri | reverse complement strand
GCGGATTTCGCGATTATTTTCGCGGATTTCGCGATTATTTTCGCGGATTTCGCGATTATTTTCGCGGATTTCGCGATTATTTTCGCGGATTTCGCGATTATTTTCGCGGATTTCGCGATTATTTTCGCGGATTTCGCGATTATTTTCGCGGATTTCGCGATTATTTTCGCGGATTTCGCGATTATTTTCGCGGATTTCGCGATTATTTTCGCGGATTTCGCGATTATTTTCGCGGATTTCGCGATTATTTTCGCGGATTTCGCGATTATTTTCGCGGATTTCGCGATTTTGTTCGCGGATTTGGCGATTTTGTTCGCGGATTTGGCGATTATGGTCGCGGATTTGGCGATTATGTTCGCGGATTTTGCGATTATGTTCGCGGATTTGGCAATTATGTTCGCGGATTCGCGTCCCGAATCGACATTTTGGATATTTGGCAAGCCTAACTATGAGACTACTAAACTTGATTTTTTTCAACCCTGTAAATTTTTATATGATCGGCCTAAGATACGTGATCATATAGAAATATAGATCTCCCTCTCTCTGCCTTTTTATCTCTCTCCCTTCCTCTTTCGTTCTCTCCCTCCCTCTGTTACGTGACTCAATACAAGATAGGAGGGGAGGTAACTGATTTAGGAAGAGTATTACAGAAGGGGAAGACTATAGAAGAAAGGAGGGGGAAGGATAATAGAAAGGAGGGGAAAGTAAAAGAAGGGGGAGTAGAGTAACACTCGAGGGGAGGGGAGTCAGATGACCCCTATAGAATATCAATAGACCTACTCGTATATGAAGCCGACTTAACCCCAGGGTTAGACTTACATAATATATGTTCGAGAGCGAGAGAGAGAGAGAGAGAGAGAGAGAGAGAGAGTTCAATTAATAATAATAAAGAAAGATTCATGTCAGAAAATGGGTAGGGAATGAAGAAAAAAAACATCTACCTACCTACCTACCTCTATCTTTATTGTATTAAAAGCTTTAAAAACAAAACCTTTCGGAATTAAAAGGATTAAAAAAAATCGAAGAGAGAAGGAAGACAGGATAGGAGAAAGCCAGCCGTTCCGAGAACGAACATTATCCCATTAGGATAAAATCCGCCCCGGGCGGAAATCGAACCCGCGGCCTAGCGCTTACAAGGCAGGCGCACTACCAACTAAGCTAACTAGGCTGGATCGAATAAATTGAATTGAATATTGAACTCCTTTCCTAACAATTGTTGTATTTTATTTAACATTTAACCCAAGAACCGAAAATTCGAGAGTGGGGGTAAAAATCTCGTAGTGGGGATAAGCAGCTGATTAAAAAAATCAGCTGTTCGCATTAACCGCGAAAAAAATGGCGACTCTATCGTTAACCGCAGTCGAGAGCTTGGTTTAGTATTAATAACTTGAAAAGGTCCTGTAAAAAAAATTTAAAAAAAAAAAAAAAAAAAAAAAAAAAAAAAAATCAAGATTTCCCTACCTAAATAATTTATGTAGGTAGGTAGGTAGTTATTGTTTTTTAAAAACTTATTACTGTATCTAATAATCGTAAATAATCTTAGTGGTGTAGTGGACTTCGGATCTGGAAGTTGGTGGTTCGAGTCCAAGTCAGGTCATGAGATTTATCTAGGCATTCTAGGCGTATTAACTGGGGAACAATATTTGCGACAAGCAGTCAACTATACTCAATACGATTAAAAATTCCTTATTCATCATAATAACAAATTATTATGTATTGATTTTATTTCGATAGAAATAGAAACACATCAATATTCATGAACCGTAATAAAATGTATGTATTGCTATGTAGGTCAGGTAGGTACTTGGTTTAAATTTTAGCAGATAATAATTTAATAATAGGTAACTGGGTAACCGAATTATCAGTTTTGCTATAGTTACCTAACATAGATAGGTACCTACTAGGTATACAATATATATGTAGAAGGAGAGTCGGGAAAGGTCTCAGTTTCCCAGACTATCCTTACGGCTTAGCACAGATAAAACACTAATCGGAGGAGGAGAAGAAGGGGGAATAGTATTTTATGTGTGAATTTTAGGAGGAGAGGGAGTCTTTGAGAACGTAAGATAGGGGGAGGAGAAAGAAGAGGAGGAGGAGAAGGAGAAATGTGAAAATTTCAGCAGAATTTTATATGTTTCCTTTCGTTTCCTACCCACAGCCCTAGAAAAACTAGCACTTTTTTTAAGAAAGGAAAAAAAAAATGAAACCTCCTAAGTAAACCTAACTTCAGATGTACCTGTAAGTAATGCGGAGAAAAAAACGCTTGCAATGTTTATCATTCACGAATATGCAGGACAGACGAAAAAAACTAGCGACAAACTTGGTTCTATCTTAAATAAATAATTAAATGCCGTTTCTTTTTTTTTTTCTTTTTTTTTTAAGAGGTTTGACAGAGGGAACTGTAACTGCTATGGTCTTATCGTCCCGATAATCGAAGAGAGAAAGAAGACAGGATAGGAGAAAGCCAGCCGTTCCGAGAACGAACATTATACCATTAGGATAAAATCCGCCCCGGGCAGGAATCGAACCTGCGGCCTAGCGGTTACAAGGCAGACGCACTACCAACTAAGCTAACAGGCTGGCTGCCGTTTTTTTGTGCCGTGGTATTTATTAAGAAGCGCAGCAGCGCTCCGCCCCGCTAAGTCAAAAAAGTTTGACCGCTATTACATTAGCTAGTCATTTTCCTCACGAGGCTGAGTGGGCCACGCAACATCCAGTCACGGAATCAATCATTTGCATGATACAAATTTTCTTGCTTTCTTTCTTGAGAGAGGGAGAGAGAGAGAGGGAGAGAGAGAGTTAAAAAAGGTGGGTAAAGGCAATACGAGTAATTCTGGTTAATATAATAAAATAACTCACTCTCTCTCTCTCTCTGGTTTGATGATGACTTTAATGAACATGTTCGATTACAAAATTTGTAATTAAAATTCCCTCTCTCTCTCTCTCTCTCTCTCTCTCTCTCTCTCCCTCCTTCCTCTTCTCCTCTCCTTTCTCTCTCTCTCATCCTCTTTCTCTCTCATAATCGTATTTCACGAGTATTTCATTCAATCGGATTTGAAATATAAGGAGAGGGGAGAGGAAAAGGAGGGGGAGATGAACCCCCCTCCCTCTCTTTACCTTTCTTAGGGTAGGGGAGGGTATTCATACTATTCATTGAGCATAGAGAAGGGGTAGGAGTGATTTCCCCTCTGCTTGTTTCCCTTTTAATCATCTTTTTCTCCCACGTAAACCAGTCTCCGTGTTTGAGAGCGTATGACGCTTGGCTTGGATACCTGAGGTCCTGAGTTCGATTCCCGGCGGGGTCATTTTTTTTTCATATGTATTGGGAAAAATCCTACAATGCTGCAGTGAGCACCAAAGTTGTGACATAATAACACAAAGAAATTGCATTTACATTTATTGTGTCACAACGTGTCACACTTTTTGTGATTGTCACAAAAAAAGTCAGCTTGGAGTCAAAATGTATCGCTATTGGTAGGTACCTATGTAGAATTTGAGTAATTTCCGGGCACTGAACCCAGGACCTCCTGAACATTGGCCAGGGTGATGACCACCGACAAAGGGCAAAAAAAAGTAAAAAAATATTTAAGTATTCCGATTTCGAATACCAAAGTTTTACTTTTCACTTTGAACTTCAAATTTTTTATCAAACTTTAGCCGAAGACCGATAAAAAAGTAAAATAAAATAAATAAAATTTGGGGGTAGGTATAAAATAGGAGGGAGACTAGTATTAGTACAGTGAAAATCGACATTTGAAAAGGGAAAAATTGGTACCAACTCGAAACTTTGGGAATAACTTTCTTTCAACACTTAGAATACCTTGACGAAGGGTAAAAAGAGTCTCTAGCGCTTCCTGGCGGGGAAAAGTCTTTTTTCCCCCGCCGAAAACGGCCACCAAAAACGACTTTGTTTCCGTGATTAACTCGGGAACCATTCATCTACCGCAAATTAATAAGAGTACCTATTCTTAAATAAAAATAAAATTTAGAAAAAAATACTTCCAACATTTTATAGTCACAAAAAATTTTCTTCAAACGTAGGTACTACAGAGCCGCTATTGGCCTCATTTGTGTCTTATTTTACTGTACTATATCGGGAGGGACGGTAAGTAGGTACAAACAGGAGGTGGGGGTAGTAGGGTTAGGTACCCACTTTAAAAAACAACTTGAACTTTTTTTTTCTCTCCCTCCCTCTCCCTCCCTCTCTCTCCCTCCCTCTCCCTCTCTCTCTCCCTCTATATTACTTTTTTTTGTTTCAAGTTCTCAAGTTTTATATGAGGATAAAATTCCATACCTCGGCTGGGATTGACCCACGCCCTCCTGTTTACCAGGCGAGCGCCTTGACCACTACACCACCGAGGCAGGTTCAGATAAACACACACGTACCTTTAATTCTATTCTAATCTTCTGATTTTCTAACATCGTACAAATTCGAGCACAATAAAAATCCCCAAAAGCAGCGGAGTGAAGGGAGGTAGCGATGTGTGGTAGTGGTGTAGGGGGAGGAAGCAATAAAAATGAAATCAGTGGGGGGGGGATGAAATACTTCCGGGGGAGATGAGAGAATGCAGAGGAAAAGGAGATGGGAGATGAGGATGGTAGAAGAAGAAAAAGAAGAAGAGGAGAAAGAAGAAGAGGAGGAGAAAGAGGAGAAGTTCCTCCTTCTAGGAGGAGAAGAGAAAGAAGAAGAGGAGGAGGAGAAAGAAGAAGAAGAGAAAGAAGAAGAAGAGAAAGGAGAAGAAGAGAAAGAAGAGGAAGAAGGAGGAGAAGAAGAAGAGAAAGAAGAAGAAGGAGGAGAAGAAGAAGAGAAACAAGAAGAAGAAGGAGGAGAAAAAGAAGAAGAAGAGAAAGAAAGAAGAAGAAGAAGAAGAAGAATAGGGGAAGAAAAGAAC
This sequence comes from Diaphorina citri, assembly GCF_000475195.1. Taxonomy (NCBI): domain Eukaryota; kingdom Metazoa; phylum Arthropoda; class Insecta; order Hemiptera; family Psyllidae; genus Diaphorina; species Diaphorina citri. Next base: position 30,690 of record NW_007379215.1, on the reverse strand, counting down.
TGGAGGAGAAAGAAGAAGAAGGAGGAAGAAGAAGAAGAACAAGAAGAAGGAGGAGAAGAAGAAGAACAAGAAGAAGGAGGAGGAAGAAGAAGAACAAGAAGGAGGAGGTGAAGAAGAAGAGAAAGAAGAAGGAGGAGAAGAAGAAGAGAAAGAAGAATAGGGGAAGAAAAGAACTGGAGGAGAAAGAAAAAGAAGAAGAGAAAGAAGAAGAAGAGAAAGAAGAAGAAGAAGGAGGAGGAGGAGGAGAAGAAGAAGAAGAGAAAGAAGAAGGAGGAGAAGAAGAAGAACAAGAAGAAGAACAAGAAGGAGGAGGAGGAAGAAGAACAAGAAGAAGGAGGAGAAGAAGAAGGGGAAGAGAAAGAAGAATAGGGGAAGAAAATAAGAAGAAGAGAAAGAAGAAGAAGGAGGAGAAGAAGAAGAGAAACAAGAAGAAGAAGGAGGAGAAAAAGAAGAAGAAGAGAAAGAAGAAGGAGAAGAAGAAGAAGAAGAGAAAGAAGAAGGAGGAGAAGAAGAAGAGAAACAAGAATAGGAGAAGAAATGAACTGGAGGAGAAAGAAGAGCAATCTGAGGAAGAGGAGGAAGGAGAGAAAGTGAAGAAAGAGAAAATAGAGGAAAGTAGGAACAGGTAGAATTATATGCAGATAAATAGAAAAGGAGAAAAAAGAAAAGAACCAGAATCAAGAGAATAAAGAAGACGAAGGCGAAGGAAAACGAGAAGGAGAAAAAAAGAAGAAGAAGAACAAGAAGAAGGGGGAGGAGAGAAGAAGAAGAAGAAGCAGGAAGAGAGAGAGACACCAGAAATATTTCAGCAGGAATTCTAAAAATCTTTTGTTTTTTACGGTAGATTTTTAGAAGAAACCCCTTCAGGGCTGTTTGCTCCTACGGCTAAGCGTCCTACACCTCGGACTGAACTTATTGTGACCTGACAGACGGTAATGATCAAGTGTACCTGCCCTAAGACAGCAATGAATAAAAAGATTATAGTGGTATGTGTGTTTTAGATTTTAGACGATGTCGATCGACACCCACTGAAATCCATATGAAGTTGGTTAGATCAAATGGTCAAATCGACAAACTGACATCGCCTAACCACCATAGGTAATATGGATCATGGGCTCTGCTCTAAGCTATGTCCACACATGGTCGATGGCTGTCGATCGACGAGGTAAATATATGTTGTCAAGGCAGTGTGGACGATTTCAGTTGACATAGAGGGGAAGGAATAAAAATAGAATAAGAGGCGAGAGAGGGGAAGGAATAAAAATAGAATAAGAGGCGAGAGAGGGGAAGGAATAAAATAGAATAAGAGGCGAGAGAGGGGAAGGAATAAAAATAGAATAAGAGGCGAGAGAGGGGAAGGAATAAAAATAGAATAAGAGGCGAGAGAGGGGAAGGAATAGAAATAGAATAAGAGGCGGAAATGATTGATTCCGTGACTGACTGTTGCGGGGCCCACTCAGCCTCGTGAGGAAAATGAGTAGCTATGACATATAAATGCGCATAGCGACCCGGTGGCCAGAATGGTAGGTACTCAGCCTCGTGAGGAAAATGAGTAGCTATGACATAGAAATAAATGCGCATAGCGACCGGTGCCAGCATGGTAGGTAAACATGTGATTTTAGGATTATTAGATATTGGGAAAATCCTACAATGCTGCAGTGAGCACCAAAGTTGTGACATAATAACACAAAGAAACTGCATTTACATTAGGTACATAAATATAATTATGTTCGTATGGATGTCCTTTGAGCTTCAAACCCTAAGGAGCCCAATTTTTTATTTATTTATTTTATTTTTATTATTATTAAAAAAAAAGGTTTGATAGAGGGAACTGTAACTGCTCTAAGGTCTTATCGTCCCGAAATCGAAGAGAGGAGGAAGACAGGATAGGAGAAAGCTAGCCGTTTCGAGAACGAACATTATTTCGTCCCGAAATCGAAGAGAGAAGGAAGACAGGATAGGAGAAAGCCAGCCGTTCCGAGAACGAACATTATCCCATCAGGATAAAATCCGCCCCGGGCGGGAATCGAACCCGCGGCCTAGCGCTTACAAGGCAGACGCGCTACCAACCAAGCTAACTAGGCTGGAGTTAAGTTTAAACCGAGTTCAAACACACTTTGTGGATTCGGATCTCAGTGACATGTTGTTGTGTAAGTAGGTGGTACTTGGGGAAAAAATATCGGTCTTGAATAAGGACACTCATTGCAAAACATCCCACCTGGACACCCTGTATGGACAGGAAACTTTACAGATATATCTCCCCCTGTATATGAAATGACAATGTAGTTTTTCTTTCTCACAATACCTGACCTGGCTTGAAATAATGATAGTCCTAACACATACAGGGTGTCACATAAAACTATCCGGGGGGGCACACTTCTCTTGTCAAGGGTCTAGGTTTTTTTAAGAGGTTTGATAGGGAACTGTAACCGCATGCTAAGGTCTTATCGTCCCGAAATCTAAGAGAGAGAGAGAGAGAGAGAGAGAGAGAGAGAGAGAGAGAGAATAGAATCCGCGGCCTAGCGCTTAACAGGTTTCCCTTGTCCTTGGAATCAATTTGAAGGAACTATAGTTCATCCAGATCAATGTGACAGCAATGAGTCATCAACTTGAACCAATCAGATTGCAGGAAATCCTTACATTGTTGCAATTCAGGTAAAGGTCTATTTTTGATAAACTCTCTCTTCTATAAAATGCAGAGGTAGCTCTAAGTTCAGAGGTTGGATTCCAGAACGGGTAAGGTGGATATCGCCTTAAATTTTTTGACTTGACTTGGACTCGAACCACCAACCTCCAGATCCGAAGTCCACCACGCTAACCACTGCACCACTGAGGTTGGTAAAAAAAAAACTAGTAGAGAGTCCCAAGTCTCAGGAGACTAACACTTGTATTTATGAACAAGAATGATCGTTCTTAGATCAGTCTCAAGTCAAAATTGACCAATCAAATGCCTTGAGACTATGCTTAGCACGAACTTAAGAGCCAGCATTTTGTTCATAAATATGGGTGTAAGGCTGGAAGAACTCTATTATTGGGTTATTTCCCCTGATTAAGGGTGTTGGCTATCACACCAAGAGAGGGGAAGCAAGCTTCAGAAGAGGAGAAATTCCAAAAGGAAAATACGACCGTCTGGCTGGGGGACTTTAAACACGGAGGATACCAGCCTGAAATTCCCTTGCTAAAGACTTAGCAAAGGTTGAGTGCGAAGGGCATCCACTCGTATTTGTAGCCAAAACCAAATGTCAGCCCAAAGCAATCACCCTAGTTAGGGCTGATTTAGAGGCTGACGAAAAACGCCGACCCCGTCTGTACACGGGAAAAGGCGAAGAAAAAGGAAGAAAGAAGGAAAGGAATTAATAATAATAATAAAATTTAATAATAATTAATGGACAGTGGACACAAATGGGTTAGTCCTAGTCAAAACACAAGAGAGATTAAAAGCGTGGTAGGAGCGCCGTGAAAGTGCGAACTAATTATGCAATGTGCTCGGCTTAGAGAGATTTGCAATGAGCTTAGCTTTTGTGGGGTGATAATTTTTTGGCTTTTGTCAAGTTTATTTACCCAGTGTAAAAGTGTCTCTATTTTACCTTGGGACAGTACACGATTCACCTAATTTTAGGTAATAATTATGACCTTTTGGGTACCCGATTCACAATATTTCCTACCCTCTGTTGTTTAGTCCGTCCTTCCTTTATTATTACAATAGTAATAAAAAGCTATAAGGGACGGAATATTGTATTCGCTTCGGTGTCGTCTGTCACTCTGTCTGTCCCCATAGAAGGACTTATCCAAACCTGGTCGACCTATATATCAAATTAAAGGTCTTTTTTTCCCCTTATACCCAGTCTCGGAAAATATTTATGCTAGTTAGCAACCTCCGTGCCCGAGTGGGTATCACACTAGGCTTGCACGGATGATTGAGTAAATGAAAGACTTGTAATACTGTGATACAGCTATACCTAAAAAACTGATTACACAAAATTCAACTGATTGGCCATAAGGCAGGAAAGTAGGAACAGGTAGAATTAAATGCAGATAAATAGAAAAGGAGAAAAAAAGAAAAGAACCAGAATCAAGAGAATAAAGAAGACGAAGGGGAAGGAAAACGAGAAGGAGAAAAAGAAGAAGAGAAAGAAAGAAGACGAAGGGGAAGGAAAACGAGAAGGAGATAGGAAGAAGAAGAGAAAGAAGAAGAAGAAAAAGAAGAAGAACAAGAACAAGAAGGGGAAGAGGAAGGAGAAAAAGAAGAAGAAGAGAAAGAAGAAAAAGAAGAACAAGAAGAAGGGGGAGAGAAGAAGAAGAAGGAGGAGAGAAGAACAAGAAGTAGGAAGAGAGAGAGAGACAGAACGAGCTTTTGTACACGGATTAGCGGGTTTTGTTTAGCGGCCTTTTGTTTTCAAACCCATAGAATTGAGAGGAAGAAGATGAAGAAGAGGAGGAATAGAAGAAGGAAGAAGAGGAGGCGCGAGGAAAAAGAGGAGTAGGGGAAGAGAGATGGAGGAAGAAGGGGAAGGATATGAAAGGAGAAGAATAGAAGGAGGAGGAGAGGGAGAGATGAAGAAGATGAAAAGAAGGGGTAAAAGAGGGGAAGGAATAAAAATAGAATAAGAGGCGAGAGAGGGGGAAAGAATATGAAAGAAGAGGAGAGAAGGAAGGAGAGGAGAAGAACGAGTAAGCGAAGTGAGATGAAGGAAGTAGAGCTAGTGGGGAAAGGAGATGACAGCAGGAAGAAAAAGAGAGCAGGAGAAGGGAACAAAGGAAGAAGGAGGGGAAAGAATATGAAAGAAGAGGAGAGAAGGAAGAAGAGGAGAAGAACGAGTAAGCGAAGTGAGATGAAGGAAGTAGAGGTAGTGGGGAAAGGAGATGACAGGAGGAAGAAAAAGAGAGGAGGAGAAGGGAACAAAGAAGAGGAAGAAGGAGAGGAGAGAAGGAAGAAAGAGGGAGAAGGATAAAGACATAAAACGGGGCTTTGAAAAGCGATTAGCACAGAGTAGGGGTGATAGGGAGAGAGAGAAAAAGAGAGCTCAAGTTTTTTTCTCAAGCCCCACAAAGTTGTCTGAAGGTATAACTTAGTTTATTTGTTGATAGATCAAAACGTAGGTACATAGGTAGGTGCTTGAAAACTTATAAAAAAAAAGTAGGTAGTTACCTTGGTATTTTTTTCATTATTATTATTAATTTAATGTAGATGTTGCTAGAGAAATAGCGTAAAATTCTGTAGCCAAAACCAAATGTCAGCCCAAAAGCGATCACCCAAGGGCTGATTGAGAGGCTGACAAAAAACGCCGACCCCGTCTGTACACGGGAAAAGGCGAAGAAAAAGAATGTAGAACGTAGGTAGGTAGGTGAAAAAGTAGGTATCTGGAACTTAAATTCGATTTGTATGAACGCCGTGAAATGATTTAGGTATGCAATGTGCTAAAAAGAAGACAAAAAATTGGTGGAGATGTCTGATTTACTCTTAGTAAAGGCACGTCATTTTTGTGCAACTTGCCAGCCCAGTTAGCTTGGTTGGTAGCTCGCCGTCCACCTTGTAAGTGCTAAACCGCGGGTTCGATTCCCGCTCGGGGTGGATTTTATCCTGAACGGATAGTGTTCTTTCTCGGAAAGGCTGGCTTTCTCCTATAGGGTGCCTGGTTGTACCTTGGCCCCCAAAATCACTTTTTGATTTTTTTAATTTTTTCTATTAATGTTATTGGCATAATTTTAATTGATTTAGAAAGGAAATTTTCTTGGCTATCTATACAATTAGCAATGATTGTTTTACTAATTTTTAATTAAGAGATATACCCAATTTTCCGACACCACCTTTTTGGGGTTCAAGGTACAACTACCCTATGTACCTTGGACCCATACCCTTTGTACCTTGGTCGCAATGTATTCTAAATGGAAAAAATCTTCAAATTTTGAAGGCAAATTTGGGGTTGAAGGGTTGGAGATAGGACTACACGCCTTATAGCTTTTTTCATCTACTCATTGAAAACTAATACCTCCCAAAATTTCTACTAAATTGGCCAACATTTTTTTTTACACCTTTTTTATCCGTCGTACCTTGGCCCCCAGGGCGTTGTACCTTGAACCCTAAGGATGTTGTACCTTGAACCCTAAGGATGTTGTACCTTGAACCCTAAGGATGTTGTACCTTGAACCCTAAGGATGTTGTACCTTGAACCCTAAGGATGTTGTACCTTGAACCCTAAGGATGTTGTACCTTGAACCCTAAGGATGTTGTACCTTGAACCCTAAGGATGTTGTACCTTGAACCCTAAGGATGTTGTACCTTGAACCCTAAGGATGTTGTACCTTGAACCCTAAGGATGTTGTACCTTGGACCCTAGATGTTTTGTACGGTGGACTCTAGGGGTGGGGTTTGTAACTGCTATGGTCTTATCCTCCCGAAATTGAAGAGAGAAGGAAGACAGGATAGGAGAAAGCCAGCTGTTCCGAGAACGAACATTATCCCATCAGGATAAAATCCGCCCCGGGCGGGAATCGAACCCGCGGCCTAGCGCTTACAAGGCAGACGCACTACCAACTAAGCTAACTAGGCTGGCAGCTCTTTGACTTTAAAACCTCACCTAAGTCAGCACAACTGTTCCATTGATTTTCAGTCATGGCTAGGAGAAGTGACCACTTCGAATAACAAGGAGTTCACCATCCTCAACCTGGAGCAAGTTCTGGATCCCAGTCGACCTATGACAACTCGGATAATGGTCCGATTTGAACCGAATGGAGGCAGTCCCAAGGTGAAGACCATCTGGCTAAACGGAAAACAGATATGCCCAGCCGAAACTCCGAGTAAGTACGCCCTTTATAAACAAGACCACCTTAAGGCTTAGGTGTAGGGGCAAACAGCCCTAAAGGATGGGTTGGGCCTTTCTTTCCCTCTTTTTTAAGTAGGCGTTAACCTCTCTCTCTCTCTCTCTCTCTCTCTCTCTCTCTCTCTCTCTCTCTCTCTTTCTCTCTCTCTCTCTCTCTGTCTCTCTGTCTCTCTCTCTATTTCTTTCTCTATTATTATTATAAAAATGTTATTCTTATTTTGAGTTATTTCACTTTAACTCAGTCTCTTTCAAATTCTCTCTTTCTCTCTCTCTCTCTGTTTGTCTGTCTCTCTTTCTCTCTCTCTCTCTCTCTCTCTCTGTTTGTCTGTCTCTCTGTTTGTCTGTCTCTCTTTCTCTCTCTCTCTCTGTTTGTCTGTCTCTCTTTCTCTCTCTCTGTTTGTCTGTCTCTCTCTCTCTCTCTCTCTGTTTGTCTGTCTCTCTTTCATTCTATCTCCCTCTCTCAGTGTGTCTGTCTATCTCTTTCATTCTATCTCAACACTACTTTGACGCTTGCTTTCCAACTGTCTGTTGCTTTTTCTTACAGGGACAATGTCTTTATTCCAGGAAGGAACCCAGATATTGTTTCTGGGCGTCCAAGGGGTTTGAACCCCAGTCCTTCCAACACCGTGACATAGGTGCCATCCCATCTCACGGACACGGAAAAAGGCTAAATCCCCTTTAGTTATGATATAGGTACGTATGAGCTATTTTATTTTAGGTAGGTACTTTGAAATCGTTCACTTTTTTTATGCTCTGGACTGGTAAAAGTCCGATTTTTAATAATAATAAAAATATAATTAATATTAAAATATATCTAGTTATGTATAATAATAATGAATTATGTATTGTTTAGGATTTTATCCTAAACGGATAAGGTTCGTTCTCGGAACGGCTGGCTTTCATCTATCCTGTCCTTATTATGTCTTTAACTGAGAGACGATATATACCTACCTAAGAAGGTAAGAACTCACAACTCAGCTTTATAATAACAGTTCCCTCTATCAAACCTATTGAAATTCTACTTTTTCCCATTTAAACCTGTAGTACGTACGTACGTAACGTACAGACCATGGGCTAAAAACCACTTTTTTGAATCAGGGTCAAAACACGGATATTTCCAACCATTTCCCGATTTTGAAAATTTGGACCGATTGCAATACTTTCATTACTAGTATAGCTCCGCTATACTGTAGTAATAGAAAGTAAAAAAAAAAAAAAATCGCTCATTTAATTCTCAGTTTGATTTTTACAAAGGGCGGCTCCCTCTCCAGAATAATGAGGTCTGCAGTTCCATTAGGATCATTTTCAGACAAAATACACAAGACATCCTATGTGTGATTAATCGTGTATGTGGGTTTAAAAGTAACTTTCACTGAACAATTGGGAGGGTCGGTATTTTATAGGTAGATTTTTACTTTGATTATAATCAGATGCACACATGTGAGAGCCCAGTGGTTATCTTTTTCATGATACATTTATAATACCAGATGACATGAAATAAATTGAGATTTTTCAAAGAGGTTTGATAGTGGGAACTGTAACTGCTTAGGTCTTATCGTCCCGAGAGCGAGGAGAAAGATGGGATAGGAGAAAGCCAGCCGTACCGACAACGAACCTAATTATTTGAACCTGGGCAGGAATCGAACCTAGCGCTTACAAGACAGACTCTCCAAGTTAACTAGGCTGGCAATAAATATTTTATGTAGTGGTCCAATTATGAATTATTTATTTTTGATAACTCAGTTGAGCGTCAAAAAACGGGAGAGCGTCTTATTTTCGTTTCTCAGGAGAGCGTCTTACCTTACCCCATCCTCAGGTGTGACAACTTCACCAGAAATTTCTTCATGGTGATTATTGGAATAACTTTTAGATCACTGATTTTATATTATTTTTTATTTAGTTAATTTATTTAAATATTGTTATTTTTACTAATGCGTTTAAATAACTTTTGAATTGTTATTTATATCTGTTAAATGAGTTTAAATATATGTTTTTATTAAGGAGCGCGGTAGCGCTCCGCCCCGCCAAGTCAAGAATTTTTATTTATTTAAACGAGCTCATTTACTTACGTAAATGGTTTGTTATCAACTAGATTTCATGCTTTATTAAATGATAAGTCGAGATGCAGAATTAGGTTTTAGGTATTGTAAATACAGCTTTCGTTTGTCTTAACAAATAAAATTGTTTCCCTTTGCGTTTTCTGCTCAGGTGAATTAAATTTCCAGAACCCCTTTAAAAAATGTCTAAAAATGGGAGTAAAAAAAGTAGTTAGTAGTTAATTGATATCTAATAGAGCTCTGTTATTGTGGTCGAATCATCAAATAAACGAGTTTTATGCCTCGGTTGGGATTGAACCCGTGGCCTTTTGTTTACTAGTCCAGAGATTTGACTATCAAAACCGCGACCTAGCGCAGGCGTGCCAAATTCAGGCTGGCTGGATCATTCCATCACCAGACTTATCACTTTGAATTCTATATGTTTGTTTGTAATCTATTTAGGACTGAAAAGTCCCTTTACTCCAGCAGTAGGCTACTACTATTATTGTGGTCAAACTCTCAAATTATATGAGGATAAAATTCCATACCTCGGCTGGGATTGACCCACGCCCTCCTGTTTACCAGGCGAGCGCCTTGACCACTACACCACCGAGGCAGGTTCAGATAAACACACACGTACCTTTAATTCTATTCTAATCTTCTGATTTTCTAACATCGTACAAATTCGAGCACAATAAAAATCCCCAAAAGCAGCGGAGTGAAGGGAGGTAGCGATGTGTGGTAGTGGTGTAGGGGGAGGAAGCAATAAAAATGAAATCAGTGGGGGGGGGATGAAATACTTCCGGGGGAGATGAGAGAATGCAGAGGAAAAGGAGATGGGAGATGAGGATGGTAGAAGAAGAAAAAGAAGAAGAGGAGAAAGAAGAAGAGGAGGAGAAAGAGGAGAAGTTCCTCCTTCTAGGAGGAGAAGAGAAAGAAGAAGAGGAGGAGGAGAAAGAAGAAGAAGAGAAAGAAGAAGAAGAGAAAGGAGAAGAAGAGAAAGAAGAGGAAGAAGGAGGAGAAGAAGAAGAGAAAGAAGAAGAAGGAGGAGAAGAAGAAGAGAAACAAGAAGAAGAAGGAGGAGAAAAAGAAGAAGAAGAGAAAGAAGAAGAAGGAGGAGAAGAAGAAGAGAAAGAAGAAGAAGGAGGAGAAGAAGAAGAGAAAGAAGAAGAAGGAGGAGAAGAAGAAGAGAAAGAAGAAGAAGGAGGAGAAGAAGAAGAGAAAGAAGAAGAAGGAGGAGAAGAAGAAGAGAAAGAAGAAGAAGGAGGAGAAGAAGAAGAGAAAGAAGAAGAAGGAGGAGAAGAAGAAGAGAAAGAAGAAGAAGGAGGAGAAGAAGAAGAGAAAGAAGAAGAAGGAGGAGAAGAAGAAGAGAAAGAAGAAGAAGGAGGAGAAGAAGAAGAGAAAGAAGAAGAAGGAGGAGAAGAAGAAGAGAAAGAAGAAGAAGGAGGAGAAGAAGAAGAGAAACAAGAATAGGAGAAGAAATGAACTGGAGGAGAAAGAAGAGCAATCTGAGGAAGAGGAGGAAGGAGAGAAAGTGAAGAAAGAGAAAATAGAGGAAAGTAGGAACAGGTAGAATTATATGCAGATAAATAGAAAAGGAGAAAAAAGAAAAGAACCAGAATCAAGAGAATAAAGAAGACGAAGGCGAAGGAAAACGAGAAGGAGAAAAAAAGAAGAAGAAGAACAAGAAGAAGGGGGAGGAGAGAAGAAGAAGAAGAAGCAGGAAGAGAGAGAGACACAACGAGCTTTTGTACACGGATTAGCGGGTTTTGTTAGCGGCCTTTTGTTTTCAAACCCATAGAATTGAGAGGAAGAAGATGAAGAAGAGGAGGAATAGAAGAAGGAAGAAGAGGAGGCGAAAGGAAAAAGAGGAGTAAGGGAAGAGAGATGGAGGAAGAAGAGAAGGACGAGAAGGGGAAGGATAGAAGGAGGAGGAGAGGGCGAGATGAAGAAGATGAAAAGAAGGGGTAAAAGAGGGGAAGGAATAAAAACAGAATAAGAGGCGAGAGAGGGGAAAGAATATGAAAGAAGAGGAGAGAAGGAAGAAGAGGAGAAGAACGAGTAAGCGAAGTGAGATGAAGGAAGTAGTAGAGGTAGTGGGGAAAGGAGATGACAGGAGGAAGAAAAAGAGAGGAGGAGAAGGGAACAAAGAAGAGGAAGAAGGAGAGGAAAGAATATGAAAGAAGAGGAGAGAAGGATAAAGACATAAAACGGGGCTTTGAAAAGCGATTAGCACAGAGTAGGGGGTGATAGGGAGAGAGAGAAAAAGAGAGAAGGAAAGAGAAAGAGAGGGAGAGAGAGAAAGGGAGAGAGTGAGAGGGAGAGAGAGAGAGAGAGAGAAGAGAGAGAGAGAGAGAGACAGGAAGTAGCGGTGTTATAAATAGAAAAGCCGTCGTCATTGTATTTTTGTCTCTCTCCCTTAGCCCATTAGTGACTACAAATTATTTCATGTGTGTGAATTGAAAAATTACATTTTTATGTGTGCACAAAAAAAAACAAAAAAAAAAACAACTGGTGTCAACATCACACGACTTTCCTTGTCCTAATAATATTATATGATTATTTGAAGATTAAAAGAAAAAAAAAAACTGGCGTCAACATCACACGACTTTCCTTGTCCTAATAATATTAAATGATTATTTGAAGGTTAAAAAAAAAGAAAAAGAAACTAGTAGGGGACTGTGAATCACGTAGCTCTCTATCTCTTTTCTAAGACAAGTTATGGTCGATTTTGTGAACCCTGTAACATTGTGTTTAATTGAAAATAAAAACTTTAAACGCGAATATCTCGAAATTCTTTTTTTTTGTAGTTATGCCCTTCTTTTAGATCACTCCTCAAATAATAATTCTATAGGTACCTTGTGTTTTAGGTATCATATCAAGAAATGGAAAGATTTTAAAATCTGTCGAATTCAAAGTAAAAACTTGCCGTCTAGTCATCTTAGTCAACTTTGTTCATAGCGCGTCTACCCTGTAAGCGCTAGGTCGCGAGTTCGATTCCACCCGGGGCGGATTTTATCAGGAGAAAGAAGAAGAACAAGAAGAAGAATAATAAGAAGAAGAAAAAGAGGAAGAAGAAGAAGAAGGAGAAGAAGAAGGAGAAGAAGAAGAAGGGGAAGAAGATAAAAAAGAAGAACAAGAAGAAGAAAAAGAAGAATAGGGGAAGAAAAGAACTGGAGGAGAAAGAAGAAGGAGGAGAAAGAAGAAGAACAAGAAGAAGAAAAAGAAGAATAGGGGAAGAAAAGAACTGGAGGAGAAAGAAGAAGGAGAAGAAGAAGAAGAAGAAGAAGAAGAATGGGAAGAAGATAAAAAAGAAGAACAAGAAGAAGAAAAAGAAGAATAGGGGAAGAAAAGAACTGGAGGAGAAAGAAGAGCAATCTGAGGAAGAGGAGGAAGGAGAGAAAGTGATGAAAGAGAAAATAGAGGAAAGTAGGAACAGGTAGAATTAAATGCAGATCAATAGAAAAGGAGAAAAAAGAAAAGAACCAGAAGAGAAGAAAGAAGACGAAGGGGAAGGAAAACGAGAAGGAGAAAAAGAATAAGAAGAAAAAGAAGAAGAGAAAGAAGAAGAAGAACAAGAAGGGGAAGAAGAAGAAGTAGGAAGAGAGAGAGACAGAACGAGCTTTTGTACACGGATTAGCGGGTTTTGTTAGCGGCCTTTTGTTTTCAAACCCATAGAATTGAGAGGAAGAAGAGGAGGAATAGAAGAAGGAAGAAGAGGAGGCGAGAGAAAAAGAGGAGTAAGGGAAGAGAGATGGAGGAAGAAGAGAAGGACAAGAAGGGGAAGAATATGAAAGGAGGAGGAGAGGGAGAGATGAAGAAGATGAAAAGAAGGGGTAAAAGAGGAGAAGGAATAAAATAGAATAAGAGGCGAGAGAGGGGGAAAGAATATGAAAGAAGAGGAGAGAAGGACAGAAATATTTCAGCAGGAATTCTAAAAATCTTTTGTTTTTTACGGTAGATTTTTAGAAGAAACCCCTTCAGGGCTGTTTGCTCCTACAGCTAAGCGTCCTACACCTCGGACTGAACTTATTGTGAGCTGACAGACGGTAATGATCAGGTGTACCTGCCCTAAGACAGCAATGAATAAAAAGATTATAAGTGGTGTATGTGTGTTTTAGATTTTAGACGATGTCGATCGACACCAACTGAAATACATACTCGTATGTATGAAGTTGGTTAGATCAAATGGTCAAATCGACAAATTGACATCGCCTAACCATCATAGGTAATATGGATTATGGGCTCTGCTCTAAGCTATGTCCACACATGGTCGACGGCTGTCGATCGACGAGGTGAATCTATGTTGTCGAGGCAGTGTGGACGGTTTTAGTGGACATCGATCGACGATCGTCAACTATATGTGAACACAGCTTTAGAAATCAAGTTTTTAACCACCTAGCACCTACAAACCCCGTTCACGGGCGCGGTTATACCCAAATCACGTCCAAATTTCACGTACTTCAAAAGGTTCGGGGCGAAAATTTTCGCTAAAATTCTCGTCACGTTACGAAAGCGGAAAAGAAGTCGAACGAAATTCAGTTTCCCGTCTACACGCCACCACAGTTCGCGGTACACTGAAAAGTTCCTTCGACGTTCAGGCCAAAAAAGTCCTTTTCCGCTCCGCGCATGCGCAAAACGGACCAATGGGGACGCGCGGGAAATTTTCGTCTCCACCAATGGCAAGCGAGCTTTGGGTGGAGTTGGGAAAAAATTGCGTTCACGTAGCACTTTCGAATACCTATGGAGGTGCAGGCGAAAAATTAATAAGATTTTTTCTTCCTCTTCTATCTATTTTTACTTTCTTTATCCTATAGGAAGGAAAGTAATGTACCTATTAGTCGGGTCAAATTTTCGATGGTCAGTTTTTAGTGCCAAAACACGTTTTGAGGTCCCTAGAGCCTAAATACAAAGTTTCAGCCATTGGTCCGTGTGTGTCTGTAAACAAAATATCTCGAGAACGGTAAGAGCTAGAGACTTTAAATTTTGGTATGCAGCTGTCAAATATGACAAGGATGCGACATGAAACGTTTGGTTAAGATCGGTGCAACGGTTGGCGGCATTTTAACGCTTTTTGGCGGTTTCAGCTATACTGAGTAAACGGTGTAAAAGTTACAATAGAAGGACACCCCAATAAGAATCATTCAATAGGATAAGGAAAGTCGTGTGATGTTCACACGAGATTTTTTTTTTTTTAATAAACTTATCTAATACTGACTATCTACAAAGGAGCTGCAGCTATCTCTGGCCGAGATAGCTAGGTAGTTATGGTGAAGAGGATATGGTTAAAGGTAGTAGTGTCTGACTTTTTCAGCTTGAGAATTGTCAAGACCGATAGAAATAGGAACGTCACCGATTTCTCTCCCGAACCAATTTTTCAGTCAGGTTATAGTCTGCCGTCTACCACGAGTTCTTTCCATGAGCCGGAGTGAACTCGAGTAGAAAAAGGTCAACGGGAGTGAATTCGTTACCTCCCAGAAATAGAATAGAATAGCATAGAATACCTGTGTAATATAATCTTAATAAATAAAATTAGAGAACCTTTTTAATTTTCAATAGAAACGTAGAAAAAGATATAATTTTTTTTTTTTTTTATTATTTTTTTTTAGAGGTTTGACAGAGCGAACTGTAACTGCTATGGTCTTATCGTCCCGAAATCGAAGAGAGAAGGAAGACAGGATAGGAAAAAGCCAGCCGTTCCGAGAACGAACATTATCCCATCAGGATAAAATCCGCCCCGGGCGGAAATCGAACCCGCGGCCTAGCGCTTACAAGGCAGACACACTACCAACTAAGCTAACTAGGCTGGCATTAACATTTTTTTTGAAAATAAGAAAGAAAATACGCGCAAATTTAAATTCGACTAAATGGTGCGTATCAGCGTGTATTGCATCACAGAAACATGTACATGTATGTCTTGTCTGTTACCGCGCTGTTACTCTGATGGAACCTTTTTTTGTGTCCTCCTTTTTCACGAAAAAAACACGGCTCTCGACCGATTTTGATTAGAACTTTTGTTGTGGTTTGGTGTGATGTGAAAGAGTACTGAGGGTGACATAAGTGCTATTAAATTTGTCATATTCCATCCCGATACAAAATGGCAGCACCCTCAAAGTTATGACTCTGATGCCACGCTGATCCCGTACAAAGGACGGGTCAAACCACTAGTTCTTTTAAATAGAAATCGCTTTAATCTTAATCACGAGTAAGCGATCAGCGGCGTTGCTTTTAGTAGGGTGCAAATTAAAATTTGCCCTCAATCTAAAAGGAACAGACTGTAAGTTCCATTTCGCTATGTAGATATTACTTAGTTATACTTCGGTACCTATACCTTATACCTAAGTATTAATGTTATAGCTGTATCTTATAGTCAATACAGGCCCGGATTAGCCCCCCGCGGGGCCCGAGGCAGTTTCAAAGGCGCGCGGGGCCCCCAGTTTGGGCTGATCGAACTTAAAATTTTCAGCGCCGCAGGCGAAATTTTTCAAAAAGTAGGTAGATATGTGCCTCATGCTTTGTCACAAGTTAATTTTTGACGTACCTAACTTCGTAGATATTTTCTTATCCTAATTTTCGCTGAACGCTAAAGTGAGCAAAATAAAATAGAGTGCCGCAGGCGAAATTTTGAAATTTTTCTAGATATTTTCTTATCCTAATTTTAGCTGAACGCTAAGTGAGGCAAAATAAATTAGAGCGCCGCAGGCGAAATTTTTGAAAATTTTGGTCCACAATCTTGAGAAATCCAGTCTCACCAAAAGTAAATTTTTCAGCGCCGCGGGCGATTTTTTTTTTTTTTTTTTTTTAAAAACCCATAATATCTAGTGTAAGTCCTCAAAGCGCGGGGCCCCCAAAAGCGCGGGGCCCGTGGCAGTCTGCCATTCTGCCTTATGGGTAATCCGGCCCTGTAGTCATACCTTTCATCCTTCAACAGTCCAAATTTATAAAGCACTACCTAACTAGTGTAGCTAAATACCTACCTAAGTAGGCATGTAGGAAGGGGAACATGGGGCAAAACGGTACATCGGGGCAAAACGGTACATCGGGGCAAAACGGTACATCGGGGCAAAACGGTACATCGGGGCAAAACGAAACCCCGCCCTTTTTAGGAGCTAGGAAGTGCTGACCTCTCTTGGATGGACTAGGAACTATTCCTGCAAGTGTTATCTTTGCTTTGAATTGTGGTATTAGCGTCACCCATGTTAAGCTACGCCGAGCAAGGCCAATAAATGGATGGGTGACTTGAACCTTATATTGGGAATAAAGGGAGAACGGTTGATTTTAAATCATTACATGAAAGTAAAATCAAAAAATCAAATCAAGAATGATAATAAACTGAATATTAAACAAATTAATCATTACATGAAAGTAAAATCGAAAAATCAAATCAAGAATAATAATAAACTGAATATTAAACAAATTAGGTAGGTACCTACATGGGTACTGATTTTCTTTAATCACGATCGAATAAACTACGGGCTAAAAAATTCCCGGAGGGACGGGCCCAGCTTGTTTTTTTTTCTGCTTTCGGCATAGGTTACCTAATCAGCTTGAGCCTGGGCCCAAATGAAGAAAAATTGCTAGACTCTCTATTATGGTCCACACTTTACATTTTATGAGTATTGAGTACCTAAGCTTTGTCATCTCTTTATCCATGCGTAGAAAGAAATCAACTTTTTTTTTAGGCAAGAGCCAACACTCAGCCTGCAGAGGCCAAAAAAATCTGCTTTTTGTTGCACTGGGCCGGGCCAGCTTCACAAACTTTACACAAACTGGGCCGGGCCAACATTATCAACGAAAATCGCATCGTGTGAACGGTTCTTACATTGTTTACGTTTTTCAAGGTCATTTGGTCATATGGGACAAATTTTTTAAAAAGTTTTCTGATAAAAGAAAGAAGAAATTTGAAGTAAAAGGCAGAAAAAGCTTGAAAATTGTTCAAAATTTGCTGATTTGATTCATATTTTCTAGCCTTTTATCCTTGTGAAGGGACTAAGGCCCATTTTCTAACATGAACGCTGTAAAAAGGGTGAGTACACTCAAGATTCAATCGATTTTAGGTGAGGGATAAGGATCCCTGCCTCCTAGAACTCTACGATCGTATTAGTAAATTTTAGTGTTTAAATAGGATTAAAGTTACTAAAGAGTCTTTAAACCCAGCAGTAGGCTTCTACTATTACTGTGGTCAAATTCTCAAACAATATTGAGGATAAAATTTCATACCTTGGCTGGGATTGAACCCATGACCTCCTGATTCCCAGGTTTTTGTCTTGTCTTGTTATCAATAGACCACCAAGGCTATAGGTACAAGTAGATGTGTCTACAGGTTAAAATCTCCTTTTTGTGTTTAACCTAATCTCAAACAATCTTGAGGATAAAATTTTATACCTTGGCTGGGATTGAACCCATGACCTCCTGATTCCCAGGTTTTTGTCCTGTCTTGGTATCAATAGACCACCAAGGCTATAGGTACAAGTAGATGTGTCTACAGGTTATAAACTCATTTTTGAAATCTCCTTTTTGTGTTTAACCTAACCCTTAGTATAATAAAACTGGTCACAGCTTGTATGTGACAGCCTTTTTTTTGTAGCAATTTTTCCATTGACATGACTTTCTTTTTCCCTTTTTTTTTTTTTTTTTTTTTTTTTTAGCAATTTTTCCATTGACATGACTTCTGAACAAGTACCAGAGGCTTTTGTTAGATAAAAAGGTTTCTGGAAACTCACCCTGAGATTTTTTTCTATCTATTCCTTTTCAGACCACTGGTCTTACCGGCTTGGCTGTTTCCCCTGACCCAAAACATTCACTGACGGTTCTGTACAACAAAATTCTCCGCTTACTTGCCAAAATGCCCGATGACGCTGCGTACAAAAAATACACCAAGGAAATTGTGGACACCCGCATCAAAGTTGTACAACAAGTAAGTTGGAAAGTTGGCCTATGTTCCTGAATGCAACTCGGTAACTTAACTCGGTAACTTTTATTTTTCAGAAGGTTTGATGGAAAGAACTGTAACCTGTAACAACAGAGATCTTATCGTCCTAGAATGGAAGAGAGATAGAGGACATGATAGGAAAAATCTAGCTGTTCTGAGAACAAACCTTATCTGTGAAGGATAAATTTTGCCCCGGATGGAAATCTAGTTCTTTTTTTCTATGGCCTGGACCACAATCTTGGCTCTACCTTCCAAGCCAACTTTGCTAGTACCTATTAAAGTTTTCAAATGAAAGATTCAAACATATCTTAGATTTCAGAAAACCATTTTCCAAAAGTAGGTATTTTTTGATATACGAGTATGTACATATCTTTCACTTGGTACAGTACCTAGTAATAAGAAGGTAGGTATTCATTTTTCTCCAAAGGTGTGTCCACACATAGTTGACAGGCCAGTTCTCAATGTCAGCTGAACCGTCCACACTGCCTCAACATTCACCTCGTCAAATGACGGCTGGTCAACATCCGTGCAGAGTTTGTACCTTTAAATCGCTTTTACGTTATTTCAAGTTTTCAAGGCACATTTTTTTACGTCCGTACAGAGTTTCCACAGATATGCGAGAACAGAAATGTTCTATAAGTTTCCGCCTCGGTCGGGATTCGAACCCAGGTCCTCCAGGTTTGGAGTCCGAGCTCTTACCCATTCGACCACAGAGGTGAACACTCACTGTGCCGCCGGCGGCGGCGATAGCACGTTGAATAGATGCGGGGTTGTCCGTGTTTTTCTTATTCCAAGCACTTCACAGACTTCTTGGAAAACTTGCGACTCAAAGTTTCCAATAGATCACCGAAGTTAAGCCAACGTTGCGCGTGGTTAGTATTCGGATGGGTGACCACCCGGACAATCGCCTGCTGCTGGCTTTTTCCGGCCCCACTCAGGCTGGGTGAGGTTAATATGAGGAGGCGGGTAGCTTGTCCCCGAAAGGAGGGTAAAATCCCCCGTCATTAAACCGTTCAAGTAGCCAGCCTAGTTAGCTTAGTTGGTAGTGCGTCTGCCTTGTAAGCGCTAGGCCGCGGGTTCGATTCCCGCGCCGGGGCGGATTTTATCCTGATGGGATAATGATCGTTCTCGCAGGTAATATGAATTATGGGCTCTGCTCTAAGCTGCGTCCACACAAGGTCGACGGGTGTCGATCGACGAGGTGAATCTATGTTGTCGAGGCAGTGTGGACGGTTTCAGTCGACATCGATCGACGAGGTGAATCTACGTGTGAACACAGCTTTAGAAATCAAGTTTTTAACCACCTAAACACCCCCGTTCACGGGCGCGGTTATACCCAAATCACGTCCAAATTTCACGTACTTCAAAAGGTTCGGGGCGAAAATTTTCGCTAAAATTCTCGTCACGTTACGAAAGCGGAAAAGAAGTCGAACGAAATTCAGTTTCCCGTCTACACGCCACCACAGTTCGCGGTACACTGAAAAGTTCCTTCGACGTTCAGGCCAAAAAAGTCCTTTTCCGCTCCGCGCATGCGCAAAACGGACCAATGGGGACGCGCGGGAAATTTTCGTCTCCACCAATGGCAAGCGAGCTTTGGGTGGAGTTGGGAAAAAATTGCGTTCACGTAGCACTTTCGAATACCTATGGAGGTGCAGGCGAAAAATTAATAAGATTTTTTCTTCCTCTTCTATCTATTTTTACTTTCTTTATCCTATAGGAAGGAAAGTAATGTACCTATTAGTGGACACATCTTAACAGTCTTCCTCTTGTTCACAGGCAAAATCTATCGATGAAATGGAGACCAAAATCAAATCGGGTCAAATTGAAGAGGTCATCATCCAGGCTGAGAACGAGCTTCTGTTAGCGCGTAAAATGCTTAACTGGAAACCGTGGGAACCGTTGCTGAAAACCAGTCCCCCTCAGCAATGGGTTTGGCCTCCTGCTAAGTTCACACCTCAGAATTAGAGTATTCGGTTTGTTTTAGGAAGATGAAATTATAAAATTTACAATTAAGTTTGTTAATTTCTTTCACAAATTCAATTTTGTTTTCAAATGTCAGGGACTTGGCCATAAGGTCATTCTCCCACTTGGAAATCGTAAAAGGGATTTATGATTTTATGAAAGAAAATATTTTATATCTATTAAAAAATGATCCAGCAATCTCATGCTGCTGGTTTTTCCCAGCTGTCACCAAATAGATGATAAAACTTGTTGAAAGTGGTGTTCTATTCCATCAACGTAAATTACCTACCTACTTACCTACTGTAAAATATCTGTTTATAGAAAAATAAAATAAAATAACATCGAAACGTTTTTCAAATTGAACGTCTTTTTATTTGAATTACTGGTTTGAGTAGTCACTATTTATATTACAAAAATAATAAATAAAATCAAAACTATATAATATTCCTTGTGCCGAAGAAAAAATGGGACACATGCTTCAAGAAGAATTTGTTTTCAGCTAATTTTCCTTTAGCGATGAGCTATTTTTTAAATCAAAAATGATGAGAAAATGGTGGTAAGGTCATGTGATATAACGATGGACAAAATGGGGTGTATTTTCCTTTCGAAATTTCTCCTCTTCTGAAGCTTGTTTCATTTCTTTTTCCTTTTTTCAAACCTCTTAAAAAAAAAAAAAAAAAAAAAAAAAAAAAAACCGTTCAAGTTGTTTAACTAAAACCCTTAAGGTGTGTCCACACGAGGTCGACCGGCCATCGATGTCGACTGAACCGTCCATACTGCCTCGATAACATAGATTCAGCTCGTCGATCGACCATGTGTGGACACACCTTTAGAAATCACAGATTTCGATGGATTTTCTTTTTTGGGGAAGGGAAAATTTCCGCCCCGCGGTCGGGATTCGAACCAAGTACTTAGGATTCAGACAGCATTTCTTCTATGGTTTTATCGTCGTCATCATGAAGGGGGAATGAAACTAAGGATGGGTCACACTCGAGAAATTCGCGTAGTTCCGATTCGAGGTCCACATTTTCTCCGGTTTCCAAACATGAGACACCCTGTAAATACAATTTAATTTTGTTAGTTTACGGGGAAAAAATCCCAACATACAAATTTGACAGAGAGAGCTGTAAGGCAGACGCGCCACCAACCAAGCTAACTAGGCTGGCTTGTTTTAACCTTTAAATTGACAGAAGCCAGCCTTTTTTTTTACATCCGTACAGAGTTTGTACCTTTAAATCGCTTTTACGTTATTTCAAGTTTTCAAGGCACATTTTTTTTACATCCGTACAGAGTTTGTACCTTTAAATCGCTTTTACGTTATTTCAAGTTTTCAAGGCACATTTTTTTACGTCCGTACAGAGTTTCCACGGATATGCGAGAACAGAAATGTTCCATAAATTTCCGCCCCGCGGTCGGGATTCGAACCAAGTACTTAGGATTCAGACAGCATTTCTTCTATAGTTTTATCGTCGTCATCATGAAGGGGGAATGAAACTAAGGATGGGTCACACTCGAGAAATTCGCGTAGTTCCGATTCGAGGTCCACATTTTCTCCGGTTTCCAAACATGAGACACCCTGTAAATACAATTTAATTTTGTTAGTTTACGGGGAAAAAATCCCAACATACAAATTTGACAGAGGGAACTGTAACTGCTAGGGTCTTGTCGTCCCGAAATCGAAGAGAAAAGGAAGACAGGATAGGAGGAAAGCCAGCCGTTCCGAGAACGAATATTATCTCATCAGGATAAATTTCGCCCCGGGCGGGAGTCGAACCCGCGGCCTAGCGCTTACAAGGCAGACGCGCCACCATCCAAGCTAACTAGGCTGGCATGGAAACACGGTCAAACCGTACCTTCTGGAAACAGGACCCAAGGATATTTTTGGTCTACATAATTTGTCGAATCTCTGTGCCATGTTCGAGCGACTTTGGCCGAAATGTGAAGGCCTGAGCCTTGCGAACTCTTTTTGAGCTTTTTCAAAGATTTGGCGTTAAATGGGGGCCGAACCGTACATATCTCGAGGTCCGAACCGTGGGCACTTTTGATCATCGTTTCTGCCGATTTTTGTCTGGTTTCAGTTCAACTACATACCAAATTTCAGGTCTCTAGCTCTTACCGTTCTCGAGATATTTTGTTTACAGACAGACACGGACCAATGGCTGAAACTTTGGATTTAGGCTCTAGGGACCTCAAAACGTGTTTTGGCACTAAAAACTGACCATCGAAAATTTGACCCGATTACATTACTTTCCTTCCTATAGGATAAGGAAAGTAAAAATATACTTACGTCTATTTCAGTAGGGAGCACCCCCATAGCTTTCCTGACTCCAGACACAGATACCACAGAACTGGGACCTCCCGCTCTCTTGGCCAAATCCGTGAGGTTATCTGTGATCTTGTGAGCTGGAAAATTAACGAGAGAACATTTCATTAGGGGATATGCATTTTTTTTAAGAGGTTTGATAGAGGGAACTGTAACTGCTATGGTCTTATCGTCCCGAAATCGAGGAGAGAAGGAAGACAGGATAGGAGAAAGCCAGCCGTTCCGGCGAGAACGATCATTATCCCATCAGGATAAAATCCGCCCCGGGCGGGAATCGAACCCGCGGCCTAGCGCTTACAAGGCAGACGCACTACCAACTAAGCTAACTAGGCTGCCTGGATATGCATTTGAATAAAAACTAAAAACTATAATAATTATAGCGTCGATTCCTACGTAAAAAGTTGCGAAGAATCCAAATCTGAAGTCCAAACTCTGGAAATGTGTCTTTAAAAGGTCGAAAATTCAAGTGTTGTGTATAGCCTTGAAAGTTCTAACTTCTTTATAAATTTTAATTTTGCCGTTCTAATGAAGAAGATCAAGCAGTTGTGACGTAAGTATATAGGAAACGCGCAAAAACTCATTATACACTAGTGTCGTTTGCAAGGGAGCTTGCTTGGTTGATGTGACGTCCCAGTGTACGGGAGCGTATGCCGTGACGTCAGTAAATAAAGATTTACCGGTATTTTTCAAATCGATTTATCTCGGGATCTAGAAGTCGTAGAAAAAAAAAGAAAAATCTCTGGTTCCTCATTTCTGCCTAATGATTTAGAAACCTCACCTAAGTACGCGCAACTGCTCTATTCAGTTTGAAAATTTCTTTTCTGAAGTACGCGCAACTGCTCTATTCAATTTGAAAATTTCTTTTCTGATTGGTACTGAAGAAAAGCTTCTTTGTTTTACTGGCATAGGACTGAAAAGTCCATTTGGGGGTTTTCTAAACTTTTGCGGTGTTTCGGTGGGATGGGGAGAACACCAGAAAGTAACCCGTTGAAATATTTGCAATCGAAAAACGAGTACAAATTTTTGTCAATGGTGGGATTCGAACCCGGGACCAGGTTCGGTTTAGTACAGGCGCTATCACGCTAAAGGAGGGAAAACAAGCTTCCCAAGAGGAGAAATTGCGAAAGGAAAATACACATGGGTATGACTTGTGACTCTAACATATTCAAGGGGGTCTCATTTTTTCCCTCAACACAACTACAATGAAATGACCAATGGCGGGGACCCAAATTCGAGTTGAAACTTGGTTTAACTCTCTTGGATTAACCAATACGCAATCTGATTGCCTAAAAAAAAAAAAAAAAAAAAAAAAAAAAAAAAAAAAAAACGAGCTGATTGCGAGGCTGACGAAAAATGCCGATTTAAGGGTGTAATAATCCTACATACTGAACTTCGCACACGGGAATTTCGCTAGAAAAATCCCTCAATGTAAATGAGAGGCTGACGAAAAACGCGGAGCCTGTCTGAACACGGGAAAATGTGAAGAACTTAGATTCAGTTAAACCAAGCTTAAACTCGGTTAAACCAAGCTTAAACTCGGTTAAACTAAGCTGAAACTCGGTTAAACCGAGCTTAAACTCGGTTAAACCGAGCTTAAACTCAGTTAAACCAAGCTGAAACTTAGTTAAACCAAGCTTAAAATTAGTTAAACCAAATTTAAAATCAGTTAAACCAAGCTTAAACTTAGTTAAACCAACCTTAAACACAGATTGGGGTCCTGTCCATTCGAAATTCACCTATGGTTTTTTATTTAGAATAAAATACATAATAATAGTGTAAACTAAATGAAAGAAAAACACATTCTTAAAGTGGCGTACAAGTCACCCGTCCAAATATCAGTCAAGCTCGACGTAGCTTAACCTGCGTTACAAAGAGGAATGAAGAAAAAGAAATGATTCCGCTGTACAGAAAAGAAATTCGATTATACAAAAGAAAGTGGTGGCTAGTTGCCTGTGCCAAAGTGAATGAAGCCAGCCTAGTTACTCACGAGTAGCGATCAGCGGTTGCTTTAGTAGGGTGCAAATAAAATTTGCCCTCAATCTAAAAGGAACAGACTGTAAGTTCATTTCGCTATGTAGATATTACTTAGTTATACTTCGGTACCTATACCTTTATACCTAAGTATTAATCGCTATGTAGATATTACTTAGTTATACTTCGGTACCTATACCTTTATACCTAAGTATTAATGTTATAGCTGTATCTTATAGTCATACAGGCCCGGATTAGCCCTATCCTGTCTTCCTTCTCTCTTCGATTTCGGAACGATAAGACCATAGCAGTTACAGTTCCCTCTATCAAACCTCTTCAAAAAAAAGTTTAATAAAGAGGTTTGATAGAGGGAACTGTAACTGCTATGGTCTTATCGTCCCGAAAGCGAGGAGCGGAGGACTGGATAGGAGAAAGCCAGCCGTTCCTATAAGCCGACCATTATCTGTTTGGGATAAACAGATAAGGTTCGTTCTCGGAACGGCAGACTTTCTTCTATCCTTTCTTCCTTCTCTCTTCGATTTCGGGACGATAAGACCTTAGCAGTTACAGTTCCCTCTATCACACCTCTTGAGAAATAAACACAACCCCAACAAAAAAATGTGACTTTGCTTGATTGATTGATTAACAAGTCAACGGGTAAAACCCATGTATAAACGGGTAAAACCCATGTATAAACGGGTAAAACCCATGTATAAACGGGTAAAACCCATGTGTTTGCTGAGAAATGAACAGCTCATCCCCCTAAAGGGGATTTAGCTAGAGTAATGGGGATTTAGCTAAAAAGATCGTTCACTTGGCACGAACACCTAGTCTCTATACAAAAATATACGCAATTTAAACTAAAGCTAAAACCTGGCTCCGTGCTATAATTACAAGTGAACAACATTAAGCAGAAAGGAACCAGAAACCACTTTCAAAAAATCTAAAAAAGAGGCACTTTAAGATAAGTCCACACATAGTCGATGGCCGTCGATCGATGTAAATAGATCAGTTGCGCTTACTTGGGTGCTGTTTCAAAGTCATAGAGCAGGAAAAATGAGGACCAACGGGTTGCGCTTACTTGGGTGATGTTTCAAAGTCATAGAGCATGAAAAATGAGGACCAACGGAATTTTTCTTTTTCTTCTACGACTTCTAGATCCCGAGATAAATCGATTTAAAAAATACCGGTAAATCGTGAACTTTGACGTCACGGCATACGCTCCTGTAGGCGATGACGTCACATCAAATGTCTCGAGCAAAGCTCCCTCGTAGGCAACGCATTAATGTGTTTGTGCGCATACGTTTCTGCGCAGTTCTTTCTATTCCTCCGCTAGCGCGCTTGCATAGTGGCGCTACCTAACGGACGGAAAAAAACAACTGCGTAAAGTCTGACGTCACACATATTTGAACTCTTTCATTAGAACGGAAAATAAAAATTGAATTTTCGACTTTTTACAGTTACGTAAAGTCTGACGTCACACATATTTGAACTCTTTCATTAGAACGGAAAATAAAAATTGAATTTTCGACCTTTTACAGCTATTTTTTTTCCGAGTTTTGACCTCAGATTTGGATTTTTCCCAATTTTTTTACATAGGAATCGACCACTTATTTATAATTTTTACCCATTTTTGCAACTGCTCCATTTATTTTGAAGCAATGTCGATCGACTATGTTGGGACACACCTTTGGGAGCCACTGAACTTCAAACTGGGGGGTAAAAAAAAGTCTTTTGGTCGAAATGGAGCAGTTGCAGTTGGGTAAAAACTATGAATAAAAGGTCGATTCCTACGTAAAAAGTTGTGAAAAATCCAAATCTGAAGTCAAAACTCCGAAAAAGTCATTTTAAAAGGTCGAAAATTCAATTTTCATTTGCGGTTCTAATGAAAAAGTTTGAAGAGTTGTGACGTCAGATTTCAAGAAATGATGCGCAGAAACGTATGCGCACAAACACATTAATGTGTTACCTGCGCTCGGGAGAGTTGATGTGACGTCATCGCCTACAGGAGCGTATGCCGTGACGTCAGATTTCAGAAGTCGTAGGAGAAAAAAAAAATTCCCTAGTTCCTCATTTTTTCAGCTCGTTGACTTTGAAACATCACCCAAGTAAGCGCAACTGTTCTATTTACATATTTTTGGATGGTTTTCCGCTTAATGCTGTCCAAATAATGCTTTATATTACAAAAAATTACCAGACTGTTAAAGCTAACCATATACTTTTTTTTTACAAATGTTAACGCCCTTTAGCATAAGCATTCAAGATTCAGGCATCAGGCACTTTTTTTTTCCCCTACAAAACAAATTTGTACCTTTAAATCGCTTTTACGTTATTTCAAGTTTTCAAGGCACATTTTTTTACATCCGTGCACAATAATAGTAGTAGCCTACTGCTGGAGTAAAGGGACTTTTCAGTCCTATGCGAGCAGTATAAATAAGCACTATTATTATTAAAAAAACTCCGCCCCACCAAGATTCGAACCCAGAACCGCCGGGCTACTCACCTAGTTGTACTTCCGCGTCAGAGGGTGGTATAACTTGTGACAGGTGGGGCGGTGGAGGCTGACTCAGTCGTTCCGTCTGGGTTTGGTTCAGTTTGGTGAGTAACTGCGAGGTTTGATGGAGGCAATCTTTGGTGGTGGGCACCCCGGGTGCAGCTACGTTGAGACTGGTGGATGACGAGGGGGTGACGGGCGGGCTGGTGGTGGTGACCGAGGGCGGGGCGGGCACGGGGTTTTCTGAAGAGGAATAAGGGAGAGAGAAATTAGTCAGAATACGAAATGTTGCTACAGTTTAAAGTCTGATTTTGACCGGGACAAAATATCTTTTCTATTTCAATTTATTGTTGTTAGAAAGCAACGTCCATGGCCGAGTAGGTATCACACTAGGCTTGCACGCCGGAGGTTCCGGGTTCGATTCTCGGCGGGGTCAAAGTTTTTTCGGCTCTGTGCTTGGAGTTCGAGGTGCACTCAGTCTCGTGAGGACAATTGAGTTAATACCAGTGAAAATTGATGATATGAGTAGATGAAAATTAATAGTAAAGGAGACACTTGGTAATGCTGAGCATACAAATTTAAGTCCAAGAAAATTGTAAGTTAAGTGTGAGTCTTGGGGAATCAAAATGGCATTTAATTCTTGGTAATGCTGTGATACCCACTAAAGTTGTGAATAAACTTACCACAAAGAATTCATGATTTAATTTGAGTATTCTTTTTTTTTCATAAAATAATAATAATAAATCTGGTGCACTCACCGTAAAAGTTCAGGAAACTAGTATCAATGCCCAGGTCCGCCAGAGACTTCAACTGTTCGAACTCTACTTTGGTTTCTGCCGCCACTGGGGCCGCAGCTATGGTCGGCCCACCAATAGGGCCGCCAATGGTAGGACCGCCAATAGTAGGAGGTGTAGGGCCGCTGATTCCGGGCCCTGGGATGCGGGGTACAGATGGAATGCTGCTGGTGGTGACTGGGGTAGTACCTGTGGAGGTGCATGAGAAACGATTTATTATTCTGATTTCTCAATTTCTTTAGCCTTAAGATACCCATTGATAAGGGTATGTTAAGGCTAAATAAATTGAGAAATCACATTGATCTCGATCACCATAAGCTTTGTACACAACAGTACAGATGTTGTGTATGATGGTGGTTTCGAACCAGTGTATTTCGGTTTTCCAATATCCAATATTGGCTAGAGTGAATTGATTCAATCCTCAGTCTTGATTTTCACTCTGGTGAGTCTACACAAAATAAATTCGTTCCAATGTTCTATTTTCAAAGTGATCTTTTCTTACTACATTAGAACTCCAACTCAACAAGCACCTTTTTCTTTGCTTTATACAGAATTTCAATTATTTCAACTTTTGATTATTTCAACTACCCTCGGTCCCAATTAGTTGAAATAATTGAGGTTCTAAGTACCTACTGTATAAACAAGGAGTGCATTTTCTGGAGCTTTTCTTACCATGCATGGACTGTTCCATAGATACTCCATCATCCAAGTGATGCTTGCTTAAATCTGAAAACAAAGATAAAATTTGATCATTTAATGATTTATCAGGCTACTCGGAAAAAAAAAACCTTAAAAAAAAAAAAAAAAAAAAAAAAAAAAAATACAGAAGAAAGATTATACAGAGTGTAAAAAAACTAGCCACTGAAAATATCTTGAAAATGGTTTTGAATTTCGAAAACGCGGAAAAAACGTGTCTCATTTTCCACCAGGTTTTTTGAAACATTATCAGGGGCAGCCCCAAAGGGGGTCAACTCTGAATCTTAAATAGAAATCCCCAAATTTTAACACGCCATATGAGTGGCCCAGTTCCAAAAGTGGACATTTTTTTCCTTCTAACGGTGCCAAAACTGGACATCTCCGAACTTTGACCTTATAACTAATTAATGTCAACTTTGCCAGAAATACCATATACCAGAAAGAAATACCATATAGATTTCCTTGGATTTTAACTTGTTATCAATACCAAAACCATTAAAATCGGCTGCTTGTTTCAAAACACAGGCTCCTTGTTTCAAGAGAATTTGCGTGTTTTCCCTAAAAAAAAGTCCACTTTTGGAACTGAAATACGCGATTATTATATTATAATAGATAAACACCGAGTGCACCCCAAAAATATCTGGTGTGAACATCACACGACTTTCCTTATCCTATTGAATGGTGCTTATTTGGGTGTTCTGTTGTAACATTTACAATATCTCTAACCGTTTAGTCAGTATAGCTGAAAACCGCCAAAAAGCGGTCGAAACCCGCCAAAAAGCGATCAAAATACCGCCAACCGCAGCAACTATTTTAACCAAACGTTTTGTGTTGCATCCTTGTCACATTTATGAACTACATACCTACCAGACTTCAAGTCTCTAGCTCATACCGTTCCCAAGATATTATTGAATTACACCTAAAACCGCCAAAAAGCGGTAAAATGCCGCTGTAAAAACCTTGCTGATGAAAAAAAGAAAAAGTCACGATTTAACAAGGGGAATGTAAAAATAAATTTCTTAAATATAATATT
Organism: Diaphorina citri; assembly: GCF_000475195.1. Classification (NCBI taxonomy): domain Eukaryota; kingdom Metazoa; phylum Arthropoda; class Insecta; order Hemiptera; family Psyllidae; genus Diaphorina; species Diaphorina citri. Next base: position 1,628 of record NW_007379215.1, on the reverse strand, counting down.
TTATCTTTTTTAAATTTTTGTTCACATTAGAAAGATCAGTTAAACTGAATTACAAAATGTATAAAATACTGTGTTTATACTATTTTAGTACACTGAAAAAGATCCGCCTTAAAAATCAAGGAACATTCTGTGTGTTCGAAGGCGACTATTGACTCTCATCCAAGGTGTGTAGTTTTCATTTCTAAGGAGCCCATTCTGCGGACTACTTCAGAGCTGGGTTTATGATAATTCTATGCAATACCTTTCTTTAAAAGCATACTCCTTAAATACTGAGGAATTTCAAGGAATAATAAAGCTAGGAGCATACCTTGGATTGCAATTTGTTTCAGTGTGTATTCTGAAGTGCCTTTTGTTGTGTATGATGGTGGTTTCGAACCAGTGTATTACTCTGGTGAGTCTACACAAAATAAATTTGTTCCAATGTTCTATTTTCAAAGTGATCTTTTCTTACTACATTAGAACTCCAACTCAACATGGTGTCATAAGTGAAAGCTTTACCTCCTCTGCTTGTCAATGGGGATGGAGATGCGGCGGATGCTTGGAAGCTTTGGTTGCAACGGTTTACAATATTTTTACGAGCAAACGGCCATGATAACGCCGCGCCGGAAAAGCAGGTAGCTATGTTCCTTTGTTGAGTTGGAGTTCTAATGTAGTAAGAAAAGATCACTTTGAAAATAGAACATTGGAACGAATTTATTTTGTGTAGACTCACCAGAGTGAAAATCAAGACTGAGGATTGAATCAATTCACTCTAGCCAATATTGGATATTGGAAAACCGAAATACACTGGTTCGAAACCACCATCATACACAACATTCCCTTCGTCAGGATAAGCAGCCTTCACATCTCAAAGCTCCAACTTATGTGTTTTTGCTACTCCATTTGGCAGATACAGATATCTGCGTTTACCTTTTGGTCTCAATGTGTCCAGTGAGGGTGAGTCTACACAAAATAAATTCGTTCCAATGTTCTATTTTCAAAGTGATCTTTTCTTACTACATTAGAACTCCAACTCAACAACAGATTTATTATTATTTTCAAGGTTTGACAGAGGGAACTGTGACTCGTAAGGTTTTATAGTCCCGAAAGCGAAGTTAGTTGTGTGGATGGGGTAGTAATTGACTCGTGTTGGGCTGGGTGGGTGTTGGGGTGGATATTCTATTTACTTACCAGGTGGGGGGCCATGTTGGTTGTGTAGATGGGGTAGTAATTGACTCGTGTTGGGCTGGGTGGGTGTTGGGGTGGCAGTGATGAGAGGGGAAGAAGAGAGGGGAGGTTTGGTGCTGTTCACCGTGGTGGTGGTGGTGGTGTTGTTGTTGGTTTCCAGGAGCTGCAAAACAGAAAAGAATGCGTGTTGGGCTGGGTGGGTGTTGGGGTGGCAGTGATGAGAGGGGAAGAAGAGAGGGGAGGTTTGGTGCTGTTCACCGTGGTGGTGGTGGTGGTGTTGTTGTTGGTTTCCAGGAGCTGCAAAACTCTTTATTTATGGTACATATACAATTTATACATATACATAGATAACAATGTTTATACATAGAGACATATACATAGATTCATAGAGAACAAAATATACATAAAAGATGTTTAGTTACCTATGTAAAAAAATTATAAACTGAGTTATACTGAGATAT
>NW_007379214.1:62190-100720 GCF_000475195.1 Diaphorina citri | reverse complement strand
TTTATAATCGATTACGATTACGATTATCAATAATAATCGATTAATCGATTATCATAATCGATTATTCCCAACACTAGCGCAGTGAAATCTAGAACTACCCTCGCTCCCCTTACCCTGCTGGGGTACGATGCAAAATTTCCAGAGCTTCGTATAATACTAAGGGTACTTTGTTTATGACTTTTCTTTTTTAATTAAAAACAGTTTGTCTCTACAATCTACATAAAGTTTCAATTGAACAAAAACATGCAATGGTACTTAATTCTAAAGCTGCAAGTTTCGTGGAAATTTTGAAGGAGCAAAAAGTTAATTGGGTTTTTATTTCAAGGAGATTATTAAAGCAAATAATCTGAAAACATTATTATTAATGTGTAAGATAGATGACCATTTCTTTGTCCACTAAAATCACCAGATTCTTGCAATAACATCTTAAGGTGTGTCCACACCACACACCTTTAGATTGTTGGATTGGTTGGTACAAAACGAGGTGAAATGATCCAAATTAATTGTGAAATTTACTTTTATCAGGTGTTCTCTAATTGTTGAAACGCGAAAAGAAGAATATTAGATTTCATCTCAAAGGACTTGGCACAAAATATTATCCGAGCAAAGTAGGTAGCTACATAGATTCAGTTTTTAGATAAAAAGTTGCACATTATTAAAAATGAAGGATCCCATCCACTTGTGTTAAGCCAAGCTTTTCTGATGCCAACTTTTAAATTAATTCCAAACTCAGGGAGAGCAGAGGGGAACAAAAGTTACTTAAAAAGTGCAATATTTTTCCACGGGACTGAGTGTGCATTAGGTACACGACAGAGTATGATGTGTTGTTTTAAACTTTAGTGGAGAGAAAAAAGTTTCGACAAACTTTTCAAAATATGAATCAAATCTAGGAGAATTCGGAGACGAAGGAGGAAGAGGAGGAGGAGAAGGTGGAAGAAAAAAAAATACAAAAGAGCATGAGGAGGAAGAGATGCAATAAACAGGGAGAAGGCCGGAGGAGAAGAAAGAGGGGAAAAGAATAATACTGAGGGAAGAAGAAGAAGGAGGAGGAGGAGAAGAAGAGGAGGAAGAAGAGCAATTTCATTTCCATCTTGAAATGCTACCCTCCTTCCTGAACAAGACGGATGAGTCGATGAGTCACCGCGCGCACAATGTATTTTAGATCCCGAAATAAAACAATGTTTCGACATAAATGAAGATGAGTTGGGTTGGTTTATGTGACAATGACGGGTATGCAATATACATATAAAACAAAACAAACTAATGCCCACTGCAGAGATCACTGAAGGTCAAATACAGAAGTTGTCAAAATTGATTACCTATCTATCACGAACAATGAAACGTTCAATGGACAAACAATAGACCCACATATCATACACAATCATAACCTGCCAACCTACTTCCTTTTAAAATTCATAAAACAAAGAGCAAGGAAAAGCAGGCACACCAGAAATAAAGGTGTCAAGGAAAACATGACGAAAGGCAAAACGTAAGGAAATATTTAAAGAGAAACGTAAAGAAGAAGTAGGTACATTAAAAAGTAATCAAGGAATAGGCGGTAGATAATGTGGGAAAGTGAAAAAGGAAATGTTATTGAACTTTATAAACACGTTAGGAGTTAAGGACGAAAACGACATAAGGATAATCCTTCGACAATTTGAGAGAAAGGAATAACTTTCAAGGAAAAATGTGACAACACATTAAAAAGTAATCAAGGAATAGGCGGTAGATAATGTGGGAAAGTGAAAAGGGAAATGTTATTGAACTTTATAAACAGATAAATACGTTAGGAGTTAAGGACGAAAACGACATAAGGATAATCCTTCGACAATTTGAGAGAAAGGAATAACTTTCAAGGAAAATTGTGACAAAAAAAAAGACGCCAACGTTACGTGGTGTTCCCAAGCGGTCACCCATCCAAGTACTATCCACGCTCAACGTTGCTTCACTTCAGTGATCGGACGAGAACTGGTATATTCAACGTGATATGAACGTTGGCGATAAACAACTCCTTATAATAAATCATATGAGAAACAAAATTCAATACATACGAGGTATAAGAAGGAACCCGATTCCGGTAGGGTTCTATTTATGGATTAGTATAAAGGTGGATTTCCACCAACGCGATTTTTGCCGCGCGACTAGTCGCGCGATAAAAATCGCATAGTGGAAACGTGTCGCGCGACACGAAAAAAAGTCGTGCGACCATGCGACTTCTATCCGATGAAAGTGTGACATCTTTATGGTCGACTGGTGCACCAGGTGTTCTATGTCGCGTATGTTAAGCGTCGCTTATAAACGCACCAATGCCTCATGTACGCGGAGAAATATTTGCCTATTCGGTTGAATAAATTCTGGAAAATAAAATTGAAATTCTAAAAAAAGGGAAGGCAAACAGGCCAGTTTATATGCCTTCCCTCTCCACTCATCCGGCAACCCCAAAACCCAGAGGAAAGAATAACAGCGCACAATGTATTTTGGTCTTTGGTCCCGAAATAAAACAATGTTTCGACATAAATGAAGATGAGTTGGTTTATGTGACAATGACGGGTATGCAATATACATATAAAATGAACTAATGCCCACTGCAGAGATCACTGAAGGTCAAATACAGAAGTTGTCAAAATTGATTACCTATCTATCACGAACAATGAAACGTTCAGATCCCGAAATAAAACAATGTTTCGACATAAATGAAGATGAGTTGGGTTGGTTGATGTGACAATGACGGGTATGCAATATACATATAAAACAAAACAAACTAATGCCCACTGCAGAGATCACTGAAGGTCAAATACAGAAGTTGTCAAAATTGATTACCTATCTATCACGAACAATGAAACGTTCAATGGACAAACAATAGACCCACATATCATACACAAACATAACCTGCCAATCTACTTCCTTTTAAAATTCATGAAACAAAGAGCAAGGAAAAGCAGGCACACCAGAAATAAAGGTGTCAAGGAAAACATGACGAAAGGCAAAACGTAAGGAAATATTTAAAATATGAGAAACAAAATTCAATACATACGAGGTATAAGGAGGAACCCGATTCCGGTAGGGTTCTATTTATGGATTAGATTAGCTGATTAGCTCGTTTTAACTGGAAACAAGTTATCCATAAACCCATTCTACTATTTACATTTGGTTATTAAGAGACACTGTGTCTGAGAAACAAAATTCAATACATACGAGGTATAAGGAGGAACCCGATAAATTAGCTGATTAGCTCGTTTTAACTGGAAACAAGTTATCCATAAACCCATTCTACTATTTACATTTGGTTATTAAGAGACACTGTGTCGCCAACGTTCATATCACGTTGAATACACCAGTTCTCGTCCGATCACTGAAGTTAAGCAACGTTGAGCGTGGATAGTTATCACACGCGAGTGCAAGACTTGTTTATATCTCCATTTGTTTCCCTCATTTCTCGCCAACGTTCATATCACGTTGAATACACCAGTTCTCGTCCGATCACTGAAGTTAAGCAACGTTGAGCGTGGATAGTACTTGGATGGGTGACCGCTTGGGAACACCATGTAACGTTGGCGTTTCATTTTTGTCCAATTTTTAATCAATTCCGATCTAATTTTTCGAGATATTATTTAAGATCTTCAGTCATTTATTAAACATTTTTATTTTGCTACCATGAGGCCCAAAAGCTCAAAACGATGGCACAAAAGGGCTAAATCATTTGGTATGCTATTCTTTTTCATCTATTGTGCCACAAAGGCTTTTATTCAGGACAAGGTAAATAGCTTTGAAATTCACTCTCTTAGAATGCAGCCCTATATTTCATACATTAGAATTCTTACATCGACAATTACTTTTGGCTGATTTGAAGATTCTGAAGAACCAACTTCATCATTGCAAGAATGATTTATTTGCGTAGCCCCATTAACAATTTTCAAGCTCTTCTTCTCCAGAAAATATAGCTTCATCTTTCGATCTTTGGTGATGCCTCATCAACATCCAGCTGTGTGGTCCCCATGTAGGCATAGCACCGTGTTACGCTGACGCTGATACTTGATATTGTGATTCCAATCCAAGAGGATAAACACAATTCTTTTTAGACGGATGGGTGGATATCCAAAATTATTTCAGAGTATGTCGCTATGTTAACAATATATTAAAGGAAACAGAAATTAGGGGGTTTGTTATCTTCGGGTCCGACTGCTATTCTTTTTCGTCTATTGTGCCGCAAAAGCTTTATTCAGGACAAGATAAATAGCTTTGAAATTCACTCTCTTAGAATGCAGCCCTATATTTCATATATTAGGATCGGTTTTGTCTTTTAGTCATCGGCTTCACCACCTCGTCTTTTGAGTTTTGAAGGTAAAAGGTAGGTATATTGTTTGATGTCTTTTAGGAGAAATCATATTAGTGAACTCTGACAAATGACAAGAGATAGCAATCCGAATCACCTCAAAAATATTGGCCCTACTGATTTGTGCTGAACGCAGTCATATGTGAATATGAAGCTTCGTAGAAGCTTAACCCATCTTTCACAGCTGTTTGCTCCTACACCTACTTAAGCCTCGAAGTGGGCTTTTTGTGTATGCTACTTGCATGAGCTTTGTTCACAACATTGGTGGTATACCAATAAAACAAACACCAGAAAGCATAGGAAATGTTTGTAAGCGAAAGAATCAAACACGGGACTACATAAATGACAAGAGTGTTACTTCTAACCCAAATAAACACTTTTTCCAAAGTAATCCGTTAATCAAGTAAAGTGGGACTGGGTTTTGTGGCTTAAAAAAATATCTGCGCGACGCTACGCCACTATAACATTAGAATTGGTTTTGTCTTTTAGTCATCGGCTTCACCATCTCGTCTTTTGACCTTTTGAGTTTTGAAGGTAAAAGGTATATTGTTTGATGTCTTTCAGGAGAAATCATATTAGTGAACTCTGACAAATGACAAGAGATAGAAAGGGAGAGAGGGAGGGGGAGAGAAAGGTAGAGAAAGAGAGAGAGAAGGGAGGGGGAGGACGGTGGAAAGAAGAAAGTCAATATTTTAGATTAGAAAACTAATAGAGTTCAAGGGGGCGACAGGAGAAAATAGCTTATTCATGATTTTCGACCTTTGCGAGAAATGTCGGAATTACACATGGCGTATAAATACGGAGGAGACTGCTTTTGACATTTTGGATATTTGAAATATGATCCACACTCACTGCCTTTGGAGGAGGGTCGACAAAGGGGGAGCACAAGGATTTAATCCCTCACTTCCTACTTCAGGGTAGTCTTTAAAATCACAGAAATTACCGCAAAAAATACCTTCATGGAAACCCATTTCTCCTGATTGCAGGTTCTGAAAGAAGCAAGAGAAGCCCTTACCTTAATCCCTCATTTCCTACTTCAGGGTAGTCTTTATAATCACAGAAATTACCGCAAAAAATACCTTCATGGAAACCCATTTCTCCTGATTGCAGGTTCTGAAAGAAGCAAGAGAAGCCCTTACCTGACAAAGGGTTATTCCAGAGGACCGTTTCCAAGATCCCGCGGGGTAGGAGTCGGGCAGACCGAGAGAATTCAAAGGGTGGAAATTAGAAACATGAAATATTATGTTTCTAATGTTTACACATTTTGTAGACTATGGTCTGGGTTGGGCCCATGGGTATGGTGGCCATTGGTGGTAGACACAGTAGATCAGTAGAAGATTGCCATTCAGTATTTCAGTAAGACCGGAGAAAAAAGATAACCCTGCCGCTACACCTTACATCGACAATACTTTTGGCTGATTTGAAGATTCTGAAGAACCAACTTCATCATTGCAAGAATGATTTATTTGCGTAGCCCCATTAACAATTTTCAAGGTATTGCCATTGTGATTCCAAATAATATTCAGAAGTACCTACCTACTTATTTCGTTGCGTATACGGTTTTATTTCAAATTTTATTTATTTATGATTCTCTTTATCAAATTCTTTAATTTTAAGATGTTCATTCACTTTTAAGTTCCTAATAAAAAGTGCAAGACACACAAGGAAATTTTCATTTTATAGAAATGTTTGTCCATCATTTCTATTATATGTTTCATAAAAAAAGTACAAGAACAAAAAGTCGACGAAAAATTTGCACGGTGTTTTCAAATTGGCCAACATAAAAAACTATTATATGTTTCATAAAAAAAGTACAAGAACAAAAAGTCGACGAAAAATTTGCACGGTGTTTTCAAATTGGCCAACATAAAAAACTGCATAATAGCATTTTCCTTTAATCAAATTTCGGATGATAAACAGGACGTGCTCGAGTGTTTTCCATTAATGAAAATTACCAGCGAAGCATCATCAAGCGAAGAAAGCTAGCGCATTCATTTAAAACAAGTTGTCTGTGAAGAATATAAAACGCTAAAGAAAATGGAACAATGAACACTCCCTGTGACGAGGAAGAGGGAAACCTCAAGGAAGCTCCGAACAATACGTTTTTTAGCACAATAGTTTTCTGTAATAGGTTAGCAGAGTAGAGAAGGGATTGTTGGGGAAGGAAAGAATAGAATGGAGGAGAGGACAGGCAAAGAGGGACAGCCTGTCAACTGTTGATAAGAAAATGGTAAGGTGCAGCAGAGACCAAGGAAAGGTGGCGAAACACTCGAAGTACAAAAGCCACGCTGCGCTAGATACGGCAAATTATATGGTATTAGGAATAAGAATAAGAATGCAAAGATAGAAATCATAAAAACAACTAGGTTAATTCAAGTTGCTTCTCTGAGTGTTGACCGCAAAGAACAATGAGTGTAAGATGTCGGATAATCACCGTAGTTAAAGCTCCCAGCATACTTGATCCTATAAGGAGTATAAGGGTAAAAGCAAATAAAACAAAACCAGGCTTTTTCCTCTATCCGAAATTCCGAGTTCACCCTAAGGCATCGTAATTTTCTGTACCTACCTACGTACATCAATTACATCATCTCTATCTCTTTCTCTTTATCTTCTTGTACTTTTTACTTTCCTTATAGCAAAGAAAGTAACGTAATCGGGTAAACTTTTTCTGTACGTATTTAAAATGCTACTGATGATAACGAGATATTGTGCTCTCTCTGTCCTTCTTCTATGCCTATTCCATTCCTCTCTCCTTGACTCTTAAATTTTGCATCATCTGATGTATTATCTTTTTTTTATCTCTCCCTATACAGGTATACATTACTTTAAGTAAAAAAGTTCAAACTTGTTTAAATTAGTTTCCTTTTGCTTTTGCCTGTCTTTCTTAGGATCTTGAAACAGCTGTATCTTAACATCTCAACTGGTTGAGTTTGTTATCTGTGACAGAATCTATCTTACATGCATCTTCATTAGAGATTTCACTTTATCATGGGATCTCAATTTATTTTCAACCTTTTGTTCTCTTAGATTGGGGATATGCTCACTCATTCCGATGCGATGCCTCAATGTTAAGACACTCACATCATTAGGTCTCATCATTTCAGAGAAATTATAACCTAAAGCAGTGGAATCTTACCGAGAAATTCCACAAAGTTCTTATTTACATAGTTACTGAATTTTCTAACTTAAAAGGTTCTTTTTTTATGTGTTGTCACACTAAACTTTTCCTTTGTTCCCCTAGAGATTACACAGAAACTTCCCTGAATTCCTGACAAATATCTACACATATCTATTAAAAAACACAACATACTTGGATATTGTCTAAGTTTATCTACACTACATAACTTTCCGAGTAGTTAATACCCTATTTTGTTCACACTTTTTGTTTAGCAAAACTCGAAAAATGATATCTTTCTCAAACTAGGTAAACACAATATGAAGAATAATATTAGGTGCATTCGGTATTTAAGTTTGTTTATGTTTTATTATCTTCTTCTCCAGAAAACATAGCTTCATCTTTCGATCTTTGGTGATGCCTCATCAACATCCAGCTGTGTGGTCCCCATGCATAGCACCGTGTTACGCTGATACTTGATATTGTGATTCCAATCCAAGAGGATACACACAATTCTTTCTAGACGGATGGGTGGATTATCCAAAATTATTTCAGAGTATGTCGCTATGTTAACAATATATTAAAGGAAACAGAAATTAGGGGGTTTGTTATCTTCGGGTCCGACATGTTCAAGATGTCTTCAGATCCTGGCAGACGATGTAGCGTGAAGTATTGGATTAGGTTTCTGTTGAGAGGTTTATGAGTGCCACGGATGACTCGTGAGTTTTATGCTGGATTATCATCTACTAATTCTATCCATGGTGAATTGGGTGAAGTATTTCAATACTGTTCCCTCTGAGAGAATCGCTATGCGTGTGTCTTAGTATTTCAATACTGTTCCCTGTGAGAGAATCGCGTGTGTCTTTAAATTGGGTGACATATGGTATAGTACGACAGATGGGCATTGTGAAACCTTAGAGGGAAACAGCATCCAAAAGTAGCATATAGTACGACAGATGGGAATTGTGAAACCTTAGAGAGAAACAGCATCCAAAAGTAGCGTCCCAAAGTAAACGCACTTTTACTCGAAACTGGTGGAGCATGAATTATGATTCTGAATAGATACTAAGTAAAGTTATGTAGGTATTGTATTGTATGTTTTTATACCAAAAGCGTTTTTGATACCAAGTTTGGATATTGGTTTTCTTCGTCTCCTGTCTTTCCTTTCTAGCTCGTTTTAGGGTCTTCTTAGAGACTAGGTAAGGATAAGAACTGCTATCTCTGCATTCTCTGCTATTTATTCCTTAGTAGATACAGCACCTCACAAACCCACCGAGTCTACCTTCGCCCCTGAAAAGTTCATTAGGAAAAAGATCAGTATATCCCCCCCCCCCTTTAATTAAGAAACTATAACCAAAGATAGGTAGGTATAGATAGATATTTGCTTTTTTTTCGCTGTGGTTTCTCAAAGTGCAAATAACTTTGAATATTGAATTTCTTCCAAGATTTCCCCCCACCCCGTTTTCTTTATTTTGAAAAAATAATCTCATTTCATAATTAAACTTTTCCCTTACTTTAAGAATAGAAGACACTATACTGGGTTGACAAGAAGACTCTGAGAAAAATTTCTTTCAAGGTGCGTTTCCACTTTCCACTTACTTGGCTTTGCCGATCGGCAGATCCCGATTTAGTGGAAACGCACTTTTACACTCAAAGCAATGACGTGACGCCAATGACTGACATACCCTGTACTGGGATTCACCCCCCATTTGGAGACAGGCTACTCGCCTTCTCACATTGGCCTCATCTAGCCCGACGGGCCGGGAAACGCCACCAGCACACCCAGATTGTTACCCATCCGAATACTAACCACGCGTGTCGTTACTTAACTTGAGTGGTCCATTGGAGACTTTTGTTGAATTTACTATTACCCCAAGCTTGATAACCAGTTTTCAATTTTTTTAGTTCTGCTCCTGATCATCCTCATCATAGAGGCAGAGTTTTCGACCTTTGTTTTACAGCTCAAAAAGGCCACAAGTTTTACGGTTTCAAATAATAACAATTCGACGCGACGTTTCGACGACCATTTAATTGAAAATTTCCAAACATATGAATCCAATCATCCGAATGCTAAAAATCTACCTTCGGGACACCTGGCCGGATACCTATACCTCCAGCAAGCAAAGCGTTCAAATAGAAGCCCAAAACATCAATTTATTAATACCATGTGTATTTTCCCTCAAGACGTCTTGTTCTTTTGCTTTGCCGTTCTGTTTTCCGCTAATTGAGTTATGTTTGGGGATTTTACTGCCAAAACAAACACAACATGCGAGAGAATAAAACTCAGGAAGAAGAGTGGAGATAGAGGGCAGGAGGGAGACATATGTATGAGGGATTTTTGGGGCTGGGGTGGTTTAGAGGGGGGAAAGTTCAATGTTTTGTCATAAATGTCGAGCGGGATGGAGTTTTTCTTTCTCGCGATGTTTGAAAAAGACAGGAACATCAGATGTGAAATGTAACCCAGTTATTTTGAGGCGAATATTCCAGTTTCACTACCTGTTCGTAATATGGTGGATTAAAACATTCAAAGTTATTAATGGGTAAATTATATTGGTCCAGTGATAAATGGACTGTTGAACTCACTGCGAAAGAGGTCTCCTATCATCAAAATCGGGACAGATCGTTCGCACTCTTCGAGAGTAATCGTGAAACAAACAAACACTGACAAAACATTACTTGAAAAATTGTCAAGTTCAAACCTAAAACTCACTTCATTGATTAAAAAAGGCATCTCTAAGAGGATCAGAAAAATCATTTCTAGAGAACAAGGGGAAAAGTCACATAGCACCACGGCATTTTTCTTCTTCATTTACCCATTTTACCCTCCTCCGTCGAGGTGAAGGTTACACGCAGAGCAGCAAAACACAAGTGGCCTACCTCATTGCACTTGTACTTACTTGATAAGATGAAAATTAAAACTACAAAAACCCAAGGGAAACTCAAGATGAAGTGGATGAGAGAGAAAAAAGTGTGAAAATGACGTGCAAATTCTTCCAGATATCATCTCCACGAGAACATAATGGAATGTGAAGAGGAATAAATCCGGTATAGTTCTGGTGAATACTTCCGAGAGTTTTACTCCAGGGATAAGTATTCACGATTTCACTTTCACAAGTTCTCCTTTGATAATGGAGTCAGAGCTTTTTCGAAAGGAAGTAAAAATGAAATGCTTACCACCATCGAATGTTCATACCTATTATGAGTTCCACATCGTCGTTTATCTGTAACAAATAAGATATCAGAATAATTAGGTATCATGACAATTTCGACTCCATTTGAATGGAAGATGCATAAAGTGGAATACAGGCTTTATTTCGCAATAAAATAACACAACTTACAAGACAGGACCAAGTAATTGAATTCGGGGAAGACGGAAACTGAAAAACACTCCCAATCTGACAACACTGTCGTAAAACTGAATTGAATTATTCGACTATTCCTGTCAAAATGGCTAAAAATGTTTCATACATTTCCCATACACATATTCGGAGATTTGATAATAGCTTTCTTGTTTTACTGTATTACTGTCGCAAACACTGGGGAACACGGAAACTGAAAAACACTCCCAATCTGACAACACTGTCGTAAAACTGAATTGAATTATTCGACTATTCCTGTCAAAAGGGCTAAAAATGTTTCATACATTTCCCATACACATATTCGGAGATTTGATAATAGCTTTCTTGTTTTACTGTATTACTGTCGCAAACACAAATATACACATGAAGAAAATGGAAGAGACGGATTGTTCCAGATTGAAAAGCCCATATTTTTGTCAGATTTTTCTTCTTCCACCTTTCTTCCTTTTCCTTTAGAGTTAAAAGATTGAATTCCTCTGGGAAAACCTCTATTTTTCTTGAATTATGTTTTGTTCAAACTGAAAATAATGAAATATAACATCGTCGCACAATGTGACTTCAGCAATGTCTTCTAAGAGCTCAAAAAGGAACATAGAGTGTTGCAAGGGAAGGCTTCTACTGATACAAGTTTAGAAACCGAATATAAGATAGGACGTACACACAGCACCACAACCATATACAGAAATAAATTCAAACATATATAAAAAAAAGCCCATATGACTCTTATCACCAGCATAATCAGAATGAGATTGCAGAGAATATAACATTAGGAACTTCTGAAATTAATATATGCGCCAGGTGTTGTTACTCCGAATGGTAAGCAGTGGCGTACGATAATATGATGCGAGCTTTCCGTACAGTGTACACACAGCACCACAACCACCATAAACAGAAATAAATTCAAACATATAAAAAAAGCCCATATGACTCTTATCACCAGCATAATCAGAATGAGATTGCAGAGAATATAATATTAGGAACTTCTGAAATTAATATATGCGCCAGGTGTTGTTACTCCGAATGGTAAGCAGTGGCGTACGATAATATGATGCGAGCTTTCACCTGGATTCCGTTACAGATGGATCTTTACAATCCGAATTACCTCAAAAATATTGGCCCTACTGATTTGTGCTGCACGCAGTCTTATGTGAATATGAAGCTTCGTAGAAGATTAACCCATCTTTTACAGCTGTTTGCTCCTACCTACTTAAGCCTCGAAGTGAGCTTTTTGTGTATGGAGTTAAGCTACTTGCATGAGCTTTGTTCACAACATTGGTGGTATACCAATAAAACAAACACCAGAAAGCATAGGAAATGTTTGTAAGCGAAAGACCTTATGTGAATATGAAGCTTCGTAGAAGCTTACATAAGCTTCATATTCGTAGAAGCTTAACCCATCTTTTACAGCTGTTTGCCCTTACACTCAAGCCTCGAAGTGAGCTTTTTGTGTATGGAGTTAAGCTACTTGCATGAGCTTTGTTCACAACACAACCAATAAAACAAACACCAGAAAGCAAAGGAAATGATTGTAAGCGAAAGAATCAAACACTACATAAATGACAAGAGTTTTACTTCTAACCCAAATGACCCCTTTTTCCAAAGTAATCCGTTAATCAAGTAAAGTGGGACTGGGTTTTGTGGCTTAAAAAAATATCTGCGCGACGCTACGCCACTATAACCTACAACACATTCTGCACAACCCGGATATGCCAGTTAAAAGAAGCCACCACTTATACATGGAGCAATTTATAAATCTTTATAAATATGGATATGAAAAAAATACATTTTGTTTGATAAGCTAAATCGGATTTTAATATTTTGACCGAGTAACCAAAACAACAGACTGCACGATAAACCAGTTCTGTGGTAACCTGTGCCAAACATCTGGCTCACCAAAAAAAGTAATAGATGACACTCCTGCCCTAGCAACAGTTGGTAGCAAAATGAAAATTCCTGGTCCGAGATACCAAGACAAGTACCTGACGGAATTCAGAATGACAGATAGAGAAGCTTCTTTAATTTCCTGTCCATTAAAGTCCATATTTTGTTTTATGATTTTGATGGTAACACAAAATTTCACATTAGAAGCATTGATCAATTCTCCCTACATCTGTCGTTTCTAACAGTTTCTGGCAGTACAGCTTTGAAAGAAATGGTGATTTTATTCCCGAAATTTAATTTATTGTCTTTTTTATTTGTCCACCTTGAACAGGTGCTATCAAAGAGTACACCAGAAGAAACAAATATCAGCTTAGGGACCGGCTGAATCTTGAACTATTTTATGCGATAAATATATCTATCTACCTATTGTAAAAGCTCGATACTCGGGAACTTACAATCTAATAGCTATATTAAAAGCCCTTTCCAAATGACTTACTAACAAGAAATCATGTTCCATACACAAGAACTCGTGAAGAATAAGCCACCCTACGTACCGTACCGCCTACACCTACCTAATCCTTAACAAGGGTCTCGTGTGAACCAAGCCTCCACAGACAGTGTGCCAGTGACAGTTGTGTGGACGCGTCTTTATTCTTCACATAATTAGAAGGGCTAAGGGCTAGGAGTGGACCCTGCCCTTGTTATAATGACCCTTCTTTTATGAAGTGTGTTGTTGAATTTTTCCATTTCACTTATTATCCCTAGCACAATATGGATTCTGACGTTGATGATTATCTCTGCTGATCTTGGTCTGGACTAGGGGTGCAAGAGGAACAGGCATCGCACATTGGCACAATGCTTTACTTGAGTTAAGCTAAAGACTGGAATTGCAAGTCAAAGAAGAGAACTCTTACGAGGGAAGTATGTACAGGAAAAGGGAAAATTTTTGTAATGTACCTAGTGAACGAGTGGACGAAAGAGACCGCTGTGGTACCTTTTTGCCCCAATTAGGAGGGAGAGAGAGAGAGAGAGAGAGAGAGAGAGAGAGAGAGAGAGAGGAGAGGAGAGAGAGAGGAGAGAGAGAGGAGAGAGAGAGGAGAGGAGAGAGAGGAGGAGAGAAAGGAGACGAGAATTTTGGTGGATTTGGGTGATATTTTTCCCCAGTGGAATGGGTTGTGTCATTAGTTCATTGAAGAGTGCAAAAAAACTCTAAGGAAAGGCAATAAATGAAGCTTCTTTTCCAAACGCACCCTCGCGCGCACAGCAGAATGCTTCTTTCATTTAGAAACTAAAATGAGAGAAAACAAGCAAAGCTTTGAGCGCTGAGAAGAAAGGTAGAGACGTATTCAATTACAACAGAATAAAAAAAGTAAAGGGGCAGAAGGGGCCCTCATTAAAAATTATGCTAATATACGTACATTTTTCTGGCCTGTATTGAATGACGGCAAAGAAAATGAACTCGCTCCCATAGAAATACGAGGCTGCCCTGTACGCTCAAATATCGTGGAGTTCGGGACTCTTATTTGTGTTCTTGCTTACCAGGAGGGCAGGCAATCCTTCAAATCACTTGAAAACCTCGTCAACCTCTTGACATGTTAGCGTCCTGGCACTTCTGGCATATCTAGGGTGACCACGAAATTTTTTTGGTCCAAAGCGGGATCGCAGTCCTTTGTGGCCCAGAGGGGGACGCGGGCCTTTTTGGGCGGAGGGGGGGGGGGTGAGGTACAAACATGTGGGTATAAACTACCTGCCTCTGCACTACACAATCAATATCCCTACATTTTATTTTCAAATATTTTGATACATAATATTGTACAATATTGGAATCGTAAAATGGATTTTTTCCCGAGCTCATTGCTCTCAATGATAATATTAGGTTCGGACCAGCTAAAGCGGGACAATATCGGGACTTTGGGCGAAAGCGGGACATTTTAGCGTCCCCAGAGGATTTCTCGGGACAGCGGGACCAGGGGCTCCAAAGCGGGACGTATGGTCAGCCTAGGCATATCGTAAAAATCTGAGAGCTATATACCTATATAATATATCTCCGTAGTTTTCACGTGTACAGACGAGGTCGGCGTTTTCTGTAAGCTTCTCAATCAGCCCTATAGGGTAATTCCACCTCCCTTTAGATGAAATTTCAAATTTACTCTTCAACATGCTCAAAAGCTCATTCGAATATTCACAACCAAGGTGCCCAAAATATGTCCTATTTCCCAATAGCTAGCACGTGTCAAGCTGTAATAGTATAAGGTTTTTCAAACATCAACTCTATTGTCCATAGGTTTTTAAGTTTTCTGAGAATTTCAAGAATAAAAGGGAACGAGTGGCATATGGACAGACAAGAAGAGAAGACGGGTGGGGAGGAGAAGGATAGGGAGGGGGAAAAGTAAATAGAAAATTCATGCTGAGTAATGAGGAGCTCAGGACTAAGGAGAGGTTACACGAATTTCCTTTTTATTTTCTATTAGGACATTATTGAGATCCAGGAAGGAAAAGGACGGACAGGGGAGGATGGACGTGTTTAATTATTTATCAAATGTTTACTTCAAAATTGGTTTTAGGGCCTGATAAGAAATTACTTTCAATGCCTGCGTAGCTATAGTACCCCTTCTCGTACATGAAAGTTTGGCAACAAGGCTTTCTAAAAATTACCCTCTCCCTATGAAAATGGCTTTCTTCACTCTCTTTCACTTTACTTTCTAACCATTTACTTCCTTTCTACTCTCTTTACTCTTAATTAGAGGTTCTACTTTTTTCCATTTTTCCATCAATTGGTGTTTCCATTTTTCCGCTGATGCACTTACTTACACGACTTTCTTTTTACTTTCCTTATCCTATAGGAAGGAAAGTGATGTATTCATTTTTTTTCCCCCTTCAGAATGTCTATTGTTATAAATGTAGGTATTTTATCCACATTTGTCTTGACATAGAGCCGGAGCTGAGGTACATTTTTTCTACCTCATAAGGTACAAAATTTTCTTCCTATGGATCTGATGGGGGTTGTCTTGACATGTCCCACAGCACAACCCAAATTTTTAGGGACACCAAATGATTTAATCCCCCGAAAGAAAAGAAAAAAATATCCCCGAAAAAAATTACCATGTTGCTGACACAAATTGAAATTAATAAAAATCCTAACCCATTAGGGAGCAGAGCGCACAATTTATGTCCCCCATTTCTACTCTCCAAACCATCCCCCCTGAATCATCACAGTCTCATTTTATTAATCAATGGCGTTGATATGATGGGCCTCACAGGAATAGCTCCGGGGAAACAAACGTTCGGTGATTAGGACCACAGGAGACGTCGTCAATTATTCAGCACAAAATTACAACCGGCTCCATATTTTTCCCCCTTTTTTATGGAGAGAAAACTTTTTTTAGCTGGAAATGCTGGAGTGGCCTGGTCGGAATGAACGAGATTCTCAAGGGACCAAATCAAGTTGCCGTATTGGAAAAATGTGCCTAGTTACGGATTTTTAAAGCAGAAAAACTGACTTCCTATGTGTGTGTACTGTGTAGTGTACCTGTAATCGTCAATTATTCAGCACAAAATTACAACCGGCTCCATATTTTTCCCCCTTTTTTATGGAGAGAAAACTTTTTTTAGCTGGAAATGCTGGAGTGGCCTGGTCGGAATGAACGAGATTCTCAAGGGACCAAAAAAAGTTGCCGTATTGAAAAAATGTGCCTAGTTACGGATTTTTAAAGCAGAAAAACTGACTTCCTATGTGTGTGTACTGTGTACCTGTAACAGGTAGGTAGAGGTACAAATATGTAGATGGACCTCTCTCTACGCATAGAAAAGTGGCATACATGGAAGCCAAATTGTGCTGTTTTTTTTTCAAGAAAGAATCACTTCAGAAAAAACTTCCAAAGTACCTACAGAAAGATTCGCAGTAAAAGATATTTTTTTCAAACACACATTGTGTGTGTGTCTGTCTGTAAACAAAATATGTATCTCGAGAACGGTAAGACCTAGAGACTCGAAATTTTGTATGTAGCTGTCAAATGTGACAAGGATGCGACACGAAACTTTGGTTAAGACCGGTGCAACGGTTGGCGGCATTTTACCGCTTTTTGGCGGTTTTCGGTGTAACAATATCTCGGGAACGGTATAAGCTAAAGACTTGAAATTTGGCATGTAGTTCACAAATGTGACAAGGATGCAACACAAAACGTTTGGTTAAAATAGGTGCTGCGGTTGGCGGTACTTTGACCGCTTTTTGGCGGTTTTCAGCTATATCGACTAAACCGTTAGAGATATTGTAAATGTTACAACAGAACACCCTAATAAGCACCATTCAATAGGATAAGGAAAGTCGTGTGATGTTCACACCAGATCGCTTTTTGGCGGTTTTGAGCTATATCGACTAAACGGTTAGAGATATTGTGGTTGGTTGGTTGGTTGGTTGGTTGGTTGGTTGGTATCAAATGCTGGGAATTGACTATCAGGTCATTTTCCTCCTCGCGTCCCAATATTTTGCGATGATGTTGTTAGAGATATTGTAAATGTTACTACAGAACACCCTAATAAGCACCATTCAATAGGATAAGAAAAGTCGTATGATGTTCACACCAGATTTTTAAAAAAATTTGTACCCATATTGTACCAAATACACAAGACCTTGTTTAGACTGCGGGAGTAAAGGGACTTTTTTTATTAATATTTATTATAGAGTAAAGGGACTTTTCAGTCTCATTCGGGCAGGATAAACAAGGTATATTCTATTCTACCCTGTCCTTTTTTTTACAAATAAATATTGCAGAAAATTATTACAACAAAGATAAACAAGAAAATAAAGAAGGATTGTATGTACATTGATTTTCTTTGTGAAAAAATATGTTAAGTGTTTCGCGTTGGGATGTGCGCTCATGCAGAACGGATTTCCTATAGCGTATGCGTCTAAAACATTATATAGCACACAAAGAAATTATGCACAAATCGAGTAGGAACTGTAACGACAAGACCTTCGTCGTTACAGTTCCCCTTTTTTCAAACCTCTTGAAAAAGAAAAGAGGTCGAGGTGCATTAACATCGGTCGAGTAACTTGATTGGAAATGAAATAACAGTTAACTATCCTACTTACATGAAAAAGATATCCTTATCCCACATATTAACAGTAGTGGTCACTGCGCTCGCCTTGCACGCGGGAGACCCGGGTTCGATTCCCGGCGGGGTCAAGAAATTTGTATCATGCAAATGATTGACTAGAGATTTGGAACCTTGTGTTCATTCAGTATAATCGGTAAGTGTCAGCCACTCACCATCAGGTAGACCTGACAGGTACACCTGGTCAGGTATATGTGACACCCAATGAGCACACACACCATCAGGTAGACCTCACAGGTACACCTGGTCAGGTATATCTGACACCCAATGAGCACACACACCATCAGAGAGTGAGTGGCTGGCCAAATATCTGACACCCAATGAGCACACACATCACATTGGATTTTAGGATTATTGAGGTATTGGGAAAAATCCTACAATGCTGCAGTGAGCACCAAAGTTGTGACGTAATAACACAAAGAAACTGCATTTACATTACATATTAACAGTATGTAATTTCTCTCTTTACAGGACCATAGCCAAGCTCGGAGAAAGCAAAGTTCTACCTGGCGATGTAGCATGGCGTTTATACGATACCTACGGGTTTCCAGTGGATCTCACTCAGCTGATGGTGGAGGAGAAAGGATTAAGTGTGGACATGGAGGTGTATGAGGATGCGAAGAAGAAAGCTCAGGTAAATAGCTGTTTTATCCTATAGTATCTATTTTTTCAAAAGAAAGAAAAAAGAAGTCGAGTTAGCTAAAAAGAAAATAGAAATAAAAGTGTGGTTGAACTCTGACCAATATCCTAAAAATGGTGGAGGAGAAAGGATTAAGTGTGGACATGGAGGTGTATGAGGATGCGAAGAAGAAAGCTCAGGTAAATAGCTGGTTTATCCTATAGTATCTATTTTTTTCAAAAGAAAGAAAAAAGAAGTCGAGTTAGCTAAAAAGAAAATAGAAATAAAAGTGTGGTTGAACTCTGACCAATATCCTAAATAAGTTTAACTTGAACTTTTAATTAAATATTTGTGTATTTGTATCCACTTTGACGTCATCACTCAAGCAGTCCATTTTGGAATTATAACGTGTGCTAATATTCCAAATAGGTACGTACCTATTCATAGGCTTGTTACTTCTATTACAAGGAAAAGGAATTTTAATTGTGTTAAGCATGAATGCTTGTCACAAATGTCGTTCCCCGCTTAATATACTACGCTAAATTTTATGACATGACTTGGACTCGAACCATTAACCTCCAGACTCAAAGTCCACCGTGCTAACCACTGCACCACTGAGGTTGGTGTTACTTTCTATTACATGAAGTATGTTTCTCTTGGTTGGTTTTTCCATAATGCTTGTCACAAATGTCGTTCCCCGCTTAATATACTACGCTAAATTTTATGACTTGACTTGGACTCGAACCATTAACCTCCAGATTCAAAGTCCACCGTGCTAACCACTGCACCACTGAGGTTGGTGTTACTTTCTATTACATGAAGTATGTTTCTCTTGGTTGGTTTTTCCACAAGGATTGATTGTGGTGTGCCGTCCAAAAAGTTTTAAAGTAGTGATTAGTGAACGATAACGAAATTTTAGAAATCCTGGAGATTTAAGCAGAAAATGAAAACGTGACTTCTGATTTGCTACAAAAAATCCATAAAAATTTATTTGTTCAAATTGTATAAAAAAATCACAATCGCATTTTTTATTGTACGTGTGGTGTGTGTGGGAACCCCAGTAGAACAACTGGAGTCCGAGCCTGAGAGTCAAGCAGGCATGGAGACGAGTGTGGAGTTCTGTGGTGGTACTCATCTGGCTATGGCCCATCACGTGGGAGACTTTTGTATTTCTAGCGAAGAAGCTATTGCTAAAGGTAGTAATATTGTTTCATGTAAGTGCTAGTGGTAGCTAGCTTTTGTACCAAATACATGAGACCTTGTTTAGACTGCGGGAGTAAAGGGACTTTTCAGTCTCATTCTGGCAGTATAAACGATGAGATGGTCAACAAATATCCGAGCTTGTATCGGTTGTTTAGGACGGTTCATAAACAGAAATATGTGCAAGATGCTTTGAACGTGTAGTCGAAACATTTTACCTGAGAGAGAGCTAATCATGCGAAGGATTGATTGTGGTGTGCCGTCCAAAAAGTTTAAGTAGTGATTAGTGAACGATAACGAAATTTTAGAAATCCTGGAGATTTAAGCAGAAAATGAAAACGTGACTTCTGATTTGCTACAAATAGGAGTTGCCTGTCATTCCGTGGAGTCTGGGAGCATGGTATGTCTGTTGGTTGGACGGGAGTTGCTATTGGAGCATTACCTTTTGGACTGACAGTTCCATTAACATTTGGACCGAGCTTGGGTTTGGTATTCTTAGCAGTGGCTGAGTTCTTGTTCTTGGTATCTTCTTGTGGTTTTATTGGATCGGACACTGGGCTAGGTGACCTGAGCCAAACAAAGTAATAAATGTTTGGATAATCATGTTTGTATAATGAGGGGCGTGTCTTGCAAAAACTCATCCTTCTCCAACTCAAAACGTCTCTTTTTCTCTTCAAAACTAGAATAATATTCAAGGTAAAAGTTCATGCTGAAATTCACACTATTATCTCTCATCGTATCAGGCCTCCAAGAATGGAAGAGAAACAAATTCGGAAAAAGTGGTGTGCATAGTTTTGTACTTACCGAAAGTACTATCAGCATTACAGGCATTACTTGATTAGGAAGAAAAGAGTGCAAATAAAAAAGGGAAATTTTGTTAAGGAATTTATGGTATCAAGAGAAAATTAATGAACACAAAAATACAGTTAGAAAACTTAATTCTGAAACGAAAAAAAAAGCCAAAAATAGTAGTACTTTTAAGAAACCAAAAATGAAAAGTGTGAGATGGTTAATATAAACAAAATTGATTTATTAAATAATATATAAAACATAATACTAATAATTATAACATAAAACAAGGCATGTAAAAAAAGATAAAGTACAACTTGCAATTAAGGCACTACTTAACACTTAAAGGTATTGGAATGGTATGATGGTAAAAACTTAATAAGTATAAGATCGAAACGAAAATTTTGGAGGGGAAAAAACCAACAATTGCAAGCAATAATTTGATCCCAAGTTTTAAAACTCTACCAAACAGACCAAAATTACCTCCTCTCTTAACTTGGACAGGCAGTTTTTATTTAACCTAAAGCCTAATTACTCCCACTAATAATTAAAACCCCCTGATGAATTAATATTTTACTATTATTCGAAACAATTAATTGTTACAGGGGAACATTCATGCTATAAAAATTATATCATTTACGTGACATAAGGTGTTTTCCATATAGAATTTTTCACGAGGAATCGATTGGTGTACATATCAACTCTTGATTAGCGACGTGGGGTCTGTTCTCGGAACGTCTGGATTTTTCCTATCCTGCCCTCCTCTCTTCGATTTCGAGACGATAAGTTCTCCTTTGTTACAGTTCCTTCTACAGATATGTCCACACATAGTCGATCGATGGTCGTCCGACGAGGTGAATCTATGTTGTCGGGGGAGAGTACTTTCAGTGGACGTCGATTAACGGGGCCAAAAAGCGGTAAAATGCCGCCAACCGTTGCACCGGTCTTAACCAAAGTTTCGTGTCGCATCCTTGTCACATTTGACAGCTACATACCAAATTTCAAGTCTCTAGCTCTTACCGTTCTCGTGATATTTTGTTTACAGACAGACAGACAGACACACACACACACACACACAGACAGACAGACACACACACACGGACCAATGGCTGAAACTTTGGATTTAGGCTCTAGGGACCTCAAAACGTGTTTTGATATAATAATTTGCTAGAAGCCGTGGACTTTGAAGGATATTAACTTTGTCTACTACTTTTTCTTCGCCTTTTCAAGTGTACAGACGGGGTCGGCGTTTTTCGTCAGCCTTTCAATCAGCTCTAACTAGGGTGATTGCTTTGGGCTGACATTTGGTTTTGGCTACAAATTTTACGAGTGGTGACACTAAAAACCGACCCATCGAAAATTTGACCCGATTACATTACTTTCGTTCCTATAGGATAAGGAAAGTAAAAATGGTAATACAAATTTATAAAAAGACCCTTGCTTAAATTAAAAAAGAAAAAATATATAATACTAAAACTAAAACAGGGTAGAAGAAAGAATGACAAAATGGTGGACAAAAGAATAATAAAAGCAATTTTGAGTTTTGAAGGCTTATCAGTGCAGTACAGTCCAAAAGAGTATTGAAGTTTGATCTCAAGGTACTGAGTGTGTTTAGAACTCAGTAGTATAGTATTCATCAACTTGGGTATGGGTACCCGGTACTCATTATGATGGTGGCGAGGGTACGTGACATTAAATTCGGGTACCCAAGGGGTACGCGGGTGAAAAAAAGAGTATCAGTGCAGTACAGTCCAAAAGAGTATTAAAGTTTGACCTCAAGGTACTGAATTTTTTCAAAAGGTACTGAGTGTGTTTAGAACTCAGTAGTATAGTATTCATCAACTTAGGTATGGGTACCCGGTACTCATTATGATGGTGGCGAGGGTACGTGACATTAAATTCGGGTACCCAAAGGGTACGCGGGGGGAAAAAAAGTTGAGAACCGCTGGTACAGACTTACCTATTGAGTAAGCTTCGTCCACGGGACAGGGTCTTAAGGAATTGCTCTTCCTCCTAGTTGAGAACCGCTGGTACAGACTTACCTATTGAGTAAGCTTCGTCCACGGGACAGGGTCTTAAGGAATTGCTCTTCCTCCTCATCGATAATGTCCACTATGGACTGAGGATCCTTGGTCAGCTCAGGAAACGTATCACCCAACAGATCCACCACTGTGTTCACTAAGGAAGAGAACAGACGAGGTTTTGCACCTAGCTTTTCAGTGCCGTAGCGTACTGCACGTCTCAGAATACGACGTAAGACATAACTGTGGGGGAGGGAGATAGAATAGAATTGAATAATTTTATTAGTGGATTTTATGTCGGGGTCGAGTGGATTCGAACACATCACATGCCTTCAGGCACACTCCATTTGTCAAGAGGCTAAGGTTTTCCTACAACAAGCAGTTTGTAGACTCTGTGAGTTCCGGTACTGAGGCAGGAATTCTGCTAGACAAGAGTAATTTCTACGCGGAACAAGGAGGTCAAATTTATGATGAGGGATTTATGATTGGGGTAAACGATGAGGTAAGACTTATTACTGTAGTTCGAATACCGAAAGCGAAGAAGAAGAAGAAGAAGAAGAAGAAGAAGAAGAAGAAGAAGAAGAAGAAGAAAAAAAAATCATTACCATGATTAATTCAGCGGCTACGGAGTTAAGTTTCCCTTGCTAATAAAATAGGAACAGTTGTGTGCGAAGGGCATCCACTCGTAAAATTTGTAGCCAAAACCAAATGTCAGCCCAAAGCAATCACCCTAGTTAGAGCTGATTGAAGATTTCGCTTTCATATAATAATAAACATCTATCCTTTCACCCTTCCAGAATTTGAACCATGTGAGGGTACCGTGGTAGGATTGCGGTACAACAAGCAGTTTGTAGACTCTGTCAGTTCCGGTACTGAGGCAGGAATCCTGCTAGACAAGAGTAATTTCTACGCGGAACAAGGAGGTCAAATCTATGATGAGGGATTTATGAGCAACAAGCAGTTTGTAGACTCTGTGAGTTCCGGTACTGAGGCAGGAATCCTGCTAGACAAGAGTAATTTCTACGCGGAACAAGGAGGTCAAATCTATGATGAGGGATTTATGATTGGGGTAAACGATGAGGTAAGAATTATTACTGTAGTTCGAATACCGAAAACGAAGAAGAAGAAGAAGAAGAAGAAGAAGAAGAAGAAGAAGAAGAAAAAAAAAATCATGACCATGATTAATTCACCGGGTACGGAGTTAAGTTTCCCTTGCTAATGAAATAGGAAAGGTTGTGTGCGAAGGGCATCCACTCGTAAAATTTGTAGCCAAAACCAAATGTCAGCCCAAAGCAATCACCCTAGTTAGAGCTGATTGAAGCGAAGAAGAAGAGGAAAAAAATCATGACCATGATTAACTCACCGGGTACGGAGTTAAGTTTCCCTTGCTAAAGAAATAGGAAAGGTTGTGTGCGAAGGTCATCCACTCGTAAAATTTGTAGTCAAAACCAAATGTCAGCAATCACCCTAGTTAGAGCTGATTGAGAGGCTGACGAAAAAAAAACGCCAACTCCGTCTGTACACTTGAAAAGGCGAAGAAAAAGTAGTAGACAAAGTTAATATTCTTCAAAGTCCACGGCGAACCAAGTTCTAGCAAATTAACCCCGTCTGTACACTTGAAAAGGCGAAGAAAAAGTAGTAGACAAAGTTAATATCCTTCAAAGTCCACGGCGAACCAAGTTCTAGCAAATTATTATTTGTTTTTCAGTCGGTAGAAGTATGTGTAACCAATGTTCAAGTGAAGGCTGGCTACGTACTACATCGGGGTAAGATCGAGGGTACTCTAGACCTCATGTTTCAAAGCTTAAAAACGTTTTCAAGAGTCAAATTGAACTTTGGTTTTCAAGTCTAGTTAACTTGGAGGGTAGCAAGTATGCCTTGTAAGTGCTTGGTCATGGGTTTGATTCCCCTCCCCCAGGGCAAAGTTTATCCTAAACTGATAAGAACAAAGTTCTTCTATTCTCTCATCTTTCTTTCTTTAATTTTGGGATGATAAGACCTATATTTTTACAGTTCTCTCTATCAAACCTAAAAAAAAAAAAAAAACTAGTTAAGTTGCTACATACCCTAAGTCACACTCTACGGGTTGGAGATAAACTCAAGCTTCATATTGACACCGCCAGACGTCGCCCAATCATGTCAAATCACACGGCTACTCATATATTGAACCATGCGTTGAGATTTGTGCTTGGACCGGAGGCAGATCAGAAGGGATCCCTGGTTTACAGATATCATCTCCACGAGAACATAATGGAATGTGAAGAGGAATAAAACCGGTATAGTTCTGGTGAATACTTCCGAGAGTTTTACTCCAGGGATAAATATTCACGATTTCACTTTCACAAGTTCTCCTTTGATAATGGAGTCGGAGCTTTTTCGAAAGGAAGTAAAAATGAAATGCTTACCACCATCGAATGTTCATAACTATATTATGAGTTCCACATCGTCGTTTATCTCGTGCAAATTCTTCCAGATATCATCTCCACGAGAACATAATGGAATGTGAAGAGGAATAAATCCGGTATAGTTCTGGTGAATACTTCCGAGAGTTTTACTCCAGGGATAAGTATTCACGATTTCACTTTCACAAGTTCTCCTTTGATAATGGAGTCAGAGCTTTTTCGAAAGGAAGTAAAAATGAAATGCTTACCACCATCGAATGTTCATAACTACATATATTAT
Source organism: Diaphorina citri (assembly GCF_000475195.1). NCBI lineage: Eukaryota > Metazoa > Arthropoda > Insecta > Hemiptera > Psyllidae > Diaphorina > Diaphorina citri. The sequence continues at coordinate 75,606 of NW_007379214.1, read as the reverse complement.
GAGTTCCACATCGTCGTTTATCTGTAACAAATAAGATATCAGAATAATTAGGTATCATGACAATTTCGACTCCATTTGAATGGAAGATGCATAAAATGGAATACAGGCTTTATTTCGCGATAAAATGACACAACTTACAAGACAGGACCAAGTAATTGAATTTGGGGAACACGTTTTCTTTCATAGTTTTACTTGTGTGCTTCACACCTCCCATTGCAGATTACCACCAACTTTATGCAATATACACTAAGTAAGTATTTATGTACTTGTAAACTTTATAGTTACTCAAGAACAATAGCGAACTTGAAAGAATTTAAATAACTTTGCTAGAGCTCTCTAAAATCTACAATCTCTAGTTTATATGCACTCTAGATCTGGTTCCAAACCAGCAGGTTCATGACCACCAAAGTATGTGACATACAGACGATCAGCTGGAATCTTGTACACTGTAGTGAGCAGCTCCCACGCCCATGTACACACTTCCAACTGAAACCAAACAGAAGTTTTTGATGGGGATAAACCAACAGGTGTTGCAGCCCAAGAAATGCTAGACCAAAGGATAGCAACCTCAAGACACAAATTTATTTGCTACAGAAGGAGAGGTTTAGAAAAATAATTACATGGCTATGTTCTAAAGACAAAAAGTAGTTGGATTTGATATGTGCTCTAGACAGCTTGTATAGAAGCAAACTGTACTTAGACTGGGGGTAGCTAACAATACACATTGTGGAATCCAATTCCCTTCATAATGAACCTGAGATACCATTTCTTTCCCAAGAACATCAGTTAGTACTCAATTTGAAATTAAAGATTAGGCATTAGGTAGGTACACACTTAATGGAGAAATTTTACAAAGGTTAAGAAAGAAGAAGAAAAAAAAATACCTTGAAATAATCACCAAAGGACCAGTTCCCCAACATCTCAAAGAAAGTATGGTGATACACATCTTTGCCTACATCATCCTTTTCTTCTTCTTCTTCTTCTTCTTCTTCTTCTTCTTCTTCTTCTTCTTCTTTTTCAAGAGGTTTGAAAAAAGGCGAACTGTAACGACAAAGGTCTTGTCGTTATAGTTCCTACTCGATTTGTGCATAATTTCTTTGTGTGCTATATAATGTTTTAGACGCATACGCTATAGGAAATCCGTTCTGCAAGAGCGCACATCCCAACGCGAAACACTTAACATATTTTTTCACAAAGAAAATTAATGAACATGCAATCCTTCTTTATTTTCTTGTTTATCTTTGTTGTAATAATTTTCTGCAATATTTACCTATTTGTAAAAAAAAAAAAAGGACAGGGTAGAATAGAATATACCTTGTTTATCCAGCCCGAATGAGACTGAAAAGTCCCTTTACTCCCGCAGTCTAAACAAGGTCTTATGTATTTGGTACAATATGGGTACAATAATTTTTAAAAATCTGGTGTGAACATCACACGACTTTCCTTATCCTGTTGAATGGTGCTTATTAGGGTGTTCTGTTGTAACATTTACAATATCACTAACCGTTTAGTCGATATAGCTGAAAACCGCCAAAAAGCGGTCAAAATACCGCCAACCGCAGAACCTATTTCAACCAAACGTTTTGTGTTGCATCCTTGTCACATTTGTGAACTACATACCAAATTTCAAGTCTTTAGCTTATACCGTTCCGAAGTAACACCAACCTCAGTGGTGCAGTGCTTAGCACGGTGGACTTTGAATCTCGAGGTTGGTGGTTCGAGTCCAAGTCATGTCATAAAATTTAGCGTAGTATATTAAGCGGTGAACGACATTTGTGACAAGCATTCATGCTTAACACAATTAAAATTCCTTTTCCTTGTAATAGAAAGTAACAAGCATATGAATAGGTACGTACCTATTTGGAATAACGTCAAAGTGGATACAAATACACAAATATTTAATTAAAAGTTCAAGTTAAACTTGAATTTCATTGGCCCATGTTTGTGTGCAAAAAATAACGTCACGCTTGTTGAATCAAAGAGAGTAAATATGTAATGTGTTTTAGGGAGAATAATTTACATATGTAGATATTTATTGCAGCAACTAGCAAAGCAAATAGTGGACTAGTTAGAACCTAAAAACCATTTTTTCTTAGCACCCTTTGCATCGCACCTGCTGCAGTCCCCCCCCTCCCCCCAATATTGAAGCAAGGTTGCTTGAACACAGGGAAAGTTTTGCTGGCCTCAAACTGTGTTCCCTGTGTATTTCTTATGGGGAACTAAAAAAATGTCAATATCTCGGGAACGGTTTGGAATTTCGGGAGTTTCCGATTTTTCCCAGGATGTACAAAAAATAAGGAATCTAATGGTGAAAACCGCATCTTCCTAGCTCATCTAGAAGTGGGTTAGAATTTGTATACGTGAGTCAGTGAGTGAGTGAGTGAGTGAGTCAGTCAGTTACACAAGGGGCTGTATATATTTAGGATAAAAATAGAAAGTAAAAATTTCATTTTGAATTTGAAAAAAGAAAAAAGAAATTTTGACTTTTGAATAGTGAAGAAAATCTGTAGAAAAGAGGTTAGAAGTTGGTTAAAGTCTTAATACAAATGCCATCCCTATTTGAAAATTTGAAAAAAGAAATTTTGACTTTTGAATAGTGAAGAAAATCTGCAGAAAAGAGGTTAAAAGTTGGTTAAAGTCAATACAAATGCCATCATAATAGGAAAGTAAAAACCAGAACAATGAAGTTAACAGACAATGTCATCCGTAGCTACAAGGTAGCAAAGTTGTTCCGGGAGAACACTGACAAGATTACCAGTATTGACTATTCAGCCGATGGACTTCTCTTGATATCATGCAGTGAGGATGATCAGATAGTTATCTATGATTGTGAATTGGGCACTAACAAGCGCACCGTATTCAGTAAGAAGTATGGAGTAGATCTGATAAGATTCACACATGCCAAACAAGCAGCAATTCATGCTTCCACCAAAATAGACGATACAGTAAGATATTTATCTCTGCATGACAATAAATACATCAGGTACTTCCCAGGTCACACTAAGAAAGTCAACTCCTTGTGTTTGTCTCCTATTGATGATACCTTCATCTCTGGATCCTATGACAAAACCGTAAGGTTATGGGATCTCCGATCACCAAACTGTCAAGGCATCATGCATGTTTCTGGCTCAAGACCTATTGCTGCTTTTGATCCAGAAGGACTTATTTTTGGTGTTGGTGTAAACTCTGACACTATCAAACTGTATGATGTACGATCCTTTGACAAGGGACCATTCTCAAATTTCAAATTTGCAGCTGAGAAAGAATGTGATTGGACAGGAATCAAGTTTAGTGCAGATGGAAAATATATTCTCATTTCAACAAATGGATCTATCATCCGTACATTTGATGCATACAATGGACAATGTCTACAAACTCTCGCAGGATTCCTGAATAACAAAGGTTGTCCTCTTGAAGCTTCTTTCACTCCAGACTCTAAATATGTCATTAGTGGATCTACTGATGGACGGATTCATATTTGGAATGCAGAAAAAGGATTCAAAGTGTGTGTACTTGATGCTGACCATCCATCTCCTGTACAAACAATACAGTTTAATCCCAAGTTCAACATGATGGCATCTGCATGTACAAACTTGGCATTTTGGATCCCAACTTACCTAAGTAACCATCAGGAACCAGACACTAGTATGTTTCGAGAAAATTAGAAACTAAAATATAAAATCTACAGGTCGCTCCTGCTGTATTTTCAGTAGACAATTTGAAGATCTACCTAGGTGTTTTATGTTATCAGTAGGAATAGATTGGTTAGTCACATGCATTTTATACAAATGTACATACCCTGCCTGGACAACTTCTGAACTCAGGAAGTAACTGTTAATTGCACAAATGAACCAGAATCAATGTTCACGGTACAAACAATTAAACTTTAACATCTGGATCAGATATTGGAACTTTTATTGAAAAAGTTCAAAGTTGGCAAAAATAAATTTAAAAATTTTTGACACCAAGGTTTTGAGGTTACTTTCATTTAGGGTTGCCACTGTTGCCAGATTTCGCTCAGCAGTAGGAGGAGGAGGGGGAGGTTTTTTCAAGAAATGAAATACGTTTGGCAATGTTTGTATTTTGCTTTTACAAATAAAAATAAAAATAGAAAGTAAAAATTTCATATTCATTTTGAATTTGAAAATTTGAAAAAAGAAATTTTGACTTTTGAATAGTGAAGAAAATCTGTAGAAAAGAGGTTAGAAGTTGGTTAAAGTCTTAATACAAATGCCATCATAATAGGAAAGTAAAAACCAGAACAATGAAGTTAACAGACAATGTCATCCGTAGCTACAAGGTAGCAAAGTTTAGTACCTAGATGATGATTATGTTATTTAATACCTATATAGGTACTTTCATTATTTTATAAAAGTACCTAGATGATGATGATGTTATTTACCTATTACTTTCCTTATTTTATAAAATGACGAGGAAAGTATTGTGATCGACAAATTTTTCGACCTTCGTTTTTTCGGATGTGGACGTTTTATGGTCCAATAGATCAGTTGCGCTTACTTGTGTGATGTTTCAAAGTCATAGAGCAGGAAAAATGAGGACCAACGGAATTTTTCACACAACCTTTCCTATTTCTTTAGCAAGGGAAACTTAACTCCGTACCCGGTGAGTTAATCATGGTCATGATTTTTTTCCTCTTCTTCTTCGCTTTCGGTATTCGAACTACAGTAATAATTCTTACCTCATCGTTTACCCCAATCATAAATCCCTCATCATAGATTTGACCTCCTTGTTCCGCGTAGAAATTACTCTTGTCTAGCAGGATTCCTGCCTCAGTACCGGAACTCACAGAGTCTACAAACTGCTTGTTGTACCGCAATCCTACCACGGTACCCTCACACGGTTCAAATTCTGGAAGGGTGAAAGGATAGATGTTTATTATTATATGAAAGCGAAATCCATTCACTCACTCACTCACTCATTTTCACACACTGATCACTCTATCTCCAGAACTACAACACCTAGAAAGCTGAAATTTGGTAGGAATATTCCTATCCATTTACTGACTCACTCATTCACGAATTCATTTACTCACGCATTCATCACTTACTCACTCATTCACATAATCATTCACTCACACATTGATCGCTCTATCTCCAGAACCAGAACACCTAGAAAGCTGAAATTTGGCAGGAATATTTCCAAGTTCTAGATGCAGTCACAAAAGATCTAATCAGGTCGCAGTAACATAGGACTTTTACTGAAATCTAACCCGATCTGAAGTCATGATCAATTTTCCGTGGCGAAGTAAGGATAACCTGCTAGTAGAGAAAATTTCACAAGAAAAATGAATTGCCATAGACCTGATCTGTTTCCTCCTCAGGTGACACAAACTTGAGCTATTTTTGCTAAAGTTTTAGACGAGGAGGATTCAGCTCTAGGTTTATTGAGCTTGTGAAAGAATTGTTCGATGAAATTATAATAAACCTTACCATAAGCACCATCAGCTGTGTCAGGTTGAGTAGGTGTATATCTGTACTTGGGAGAGTCATCAGTAGGTGGTACCCCTCTGGTCTGCAGATCTGTGATGGAGTGTATGTCCAGTCCTATGGTATCCTCAATGGTGGCTCCCTTGCCTTGACTAAGAAGCTGGGGATGAAGAAAGAAACATTGGATTTAGGCTCTAGGGACCTCAAAACTTGTTCTAGCACTAAAAACTGACCATCGGAAAAATTTCACTCGATTACATTACTTTCCTTCCTACAGGATAAGGAAAGTAAAATGAAACCGGATAGGTAAGTATGTACTACGTTCGTAAAATAGATTAAATTTTATAGATTAAAAGTATTTTATACATTAAACGTAATTTTATAGATTAAAAGTATAGAGATAGATGACAGAATGTAGGGATGAAGAAAGAAACATTGGATTTAGGCTCTAGGGACCTCAAAACTTGTTCTAGCACTAAAAACTGACCACCGGAAAAATTTCACTCGATTACATTACTTTCCTTCCTACAGGATAAGGAAAGTAAAATAAAACCGTACAGGTAAGAACTACGTTCGTAAAATATACTCTATACTTTTAATCTATAAAAGTATAACCAACAGATCCACCACTGTGTTCACTAAGGAAGAGAACAGACGAGGTTTTGCACCTAGCTTTTCAGTGCCGTAGCGTACTGCACGTCTGAGAATACGACGCAAGACATAACTGTGGGGGAGGGAGATAGAATAGAATAGAATTGAATAATTTTAATAGTGGATTTTATGTCGGGGTCGAGTGGATTCGAACACATCACATGCCTTCAGGCACACTCTATTTGTCAAGAGGCTAAGGTTTTCCTTGCCCTTGGGATCAATTTAATTTAAAGAAACCATTTACTAGTGAAAATTTGTAATGAAATAAAAGTTTAAAAAAAAGAATAGGTGAAGGTTTAGCACCTAGCCTTTTGGTGCCATAATAATTTTATTAGTGGATTTTATGTCGGGGTCGAGTGGATTCGAACACATCACATGCCTTCAGGCACACTCCATTTGTCAAGAGGCTAAGGTTTTCCTTGCCCTTGGGATCAATTTAATTTAAAGAAACCATTTACTAGTGAAAAATTGTAATGAAATAAAAGTTAAAAAAAAGAATAGGTGAAGGTTTAGCACCTAGCCTTTTGGTGCCATAATGTACCCCAAGTAATGACATCTCGAACCTAAGGCGTGCTAGCCTAGTGTGATACCAACTAAGTAGTTCACAAAGGTTGTTTATTTCTGGGCATCCAACAAAGTTCAAAGTGTCCTTTAAAGTAAGTTTAACTTATAATAAACTTACCCTCGCCCAGTGTTGTCAGGTCTTCCACCATCAGCCAGAGCTATGGTTAGAGTTCTGGCATGATCTGCTAGTACTCGGTATGCCATGTCTATTCCCTCCTTATCTTCCTCTCCTACTCTGCCTTGGTAGGGAGGAGCACCAGTGCCCTGGAATAAATGACATATTGGTTTAATGTACGTCCTCATTAAAGCACCAATCCGATGTCCTAATAATATGTTAAGGTTATGTTATATTCGTACAAGCATAACCTCCTCTTAAGGTCGTTTGCCCCTACACATAAGCCTCAGACTGGGCTCTGAGCATATACCCTCTAGATCACCAGGCGAGCTTCTTGACTACTACGCCACCACGGTAGGTCAAGGGACCCATATGGAGACCACCTCAGCATGATTATAACCCTTGTACCATAGATCATATAATAGCTAAGCTCAAATCAAGAGGCTAAGGTTTTCCTTGCCCTTGGGATCAATTTAATTTAAAGAAACCATTTACTAGTGAAAATTTGTAATGAAATAAAAGTTAAAAAAAAAATAGAATAGGTGAAGGTTTAGCACCTAGCCTTTTGGTGCCATAATGTACCCCAAGTAATGACATCTCGAACCTAAGGCGTGCTAGCCTAGTGTGATACCAACTAAGTAGTTCACAAAGGTTGTTTATTTCTGGGCATCCAACAAAGTTCAAAGTGTCCTTTAAAGTAAGTTTCACTTATAATAAACTTACCCTCGCCCAGTGTTGTCAGGTCTTCCACCATCAGCCAGAGCTATGGTTAGAGTTCTGGCATGATCTGCTAGTACTCGGTATGCCATGTCTATTCCCTCCTTATCTTCCTCTCCTACTCTGCCTTGGTAGGGAGGAGCACCAGTGCCCTGGAATAAAAGACATATTGGTTTAATGTACGTCCTCATTAAAGCACCAATCCGATGTCCTAATAATATGTCAAGGTTATGTTAGATTCGTACAAGCATAACCTCCTCTTAAGGTCGTTTGCCCCTACACATAAGCCTCAGACTGGGCTCCGAGCATATACCCTCCAGATCACCAGGCGAGCTTCTTGACTACTACGCCACCACGGTAGGTCAGGGGACCCATATGGAGACCACCTCAGCATGATTGTAACCCTTGTACCATAGATCATATAATAGCTAAGCTCAATGTTTCTATCATGATAGAGGACTCAGTAACTTTGTGAAAACTCAAAGTTTCTATTTAACAACACAATTCCTTTATAATATTATTCACCAGGGTCTTGCCTTTTGAATAGCTTCAAACAGTGGTACAAACACATCAGTATCGTAGTTGGAGCGTTTGTCTTGTATTATGGACACCAATCGTTCGAATCCCATTCCACAATCGATGTGCTTCTTGGGCAGTGGTTTCAGGCTTCCATCGATCTCGAACCCGGGACCTAAGGCGTGCTAGCCTAGTGTGATACCAACTAAGTAGTTCACAAAGGTTGTTTATTTCTGGGCATCCAACACAAAGTACAAAGTGTCCTTTAAAGTAAGTTCACTTATAATAAACTTACCCTCGCCCAGTGTTGTCAGGTCTTCCACCATCAGCCAGAGCTATGGTTAGAGTTCTGGCATGATCTGCTAGTACTCGGTATGCCATGTCTATTCCCTCCTTATCTTCCTCTCCTACTCTGCCTTGGTAGGGAGGAGCACCAGTGCCCTGGAATAAAAGACATAATGGTTTAATGTACGTCCTCATTAAAGCACCAATCCGATGTCCTAATAATATGTTAAGGTTATGTTAGATTCGTACAACCATATAATAGCTAAGCTCAGAGTTTCTATTTAACAACACAATTCCTTTATAATATTGTTCACCAGGGTCTTACCTTTTGAATAGCTTCAAACAGTGGTACAAACACATCAGTATCGTAGTTGGAGCGTTTGTCTTGTATTACGGACACCAATCGTTCGAATCCCATTCCACAATCGATGTGCTTCTTGGGCAGTGGTTTCAGGCTTCCATCAGTCTCACTGGAAATCATAAAGAGGACATGAATTAGAGATTTACAGAGGGTAGGAAACTACGTCTGGCTGCGGGACATTAAACAGGGAGTATACCAGCCTGGATTTCCCTTGCTAAAGAAATAGCAAAGGTTGAGTGTGAAGGGCATCCACTTGTAAAATTTGTAACCAAAACCGAATTTCATCCCAAAGGAATCACACACCTATACCTACAATATCTATACCTAAACCTCTTTTCTTCTGTTTTGGTGAATCAGATGCTTGGAATTAATGCTTTAGTACAGCTTAAGAGTCGACATATATGGCCCTTAAACAGCAGGCCACAAACCCACACTTCCCCAATTATTTGGCCAGCCACTCACTCTCTGATGATGTGTGTGCTCATTGGGTGTCAGATATACCTGACCAGGTGTACCTGTCAGGTCTACCTGATAGTGAGTGGCTGGCCTTACACTTACCGATTATACTGAATGAACACAAGGTTCCAAATCTCCAGAACATCAGGATCATCTTGGTTGACTAGATCAGCAGCATTACGGCCCCCTCCTATTCTATCATAGTGAAGTTCCGAGCAAGGACCACAGGGCCCGGTCTCTCCCATCTCCCAGAAGTTGTCCTTCATACTTCCTGGAATGATGTGGGATTCAGGCAATCTGAAAGAAAATGTTTCCACAGGTTAAAAAAGTTTTCATGTTTCCACAGGTTAAAAACCTCATGTTTCAAAGCTTAAGAACGTTTTCAAGAGTCAAATTGAACTTTGGTTTTCCAGTCTAGTTAGCTTGGAGGGTAGCAAGTCTGCCTTGTATGCAGGATCATCTTGGTTGACTAGATCAGCAGCATTACGGCCCCCTCCTATTCTATCATAGTGAAGTTCCGAGCAAGGACCACAGGGCCCAGTCTCTCCCATCTCCCAGAAGTTGTCCTTCATACTTCCCGGAATGATGTGGGATTCAGGCAATCTGAAAGAAAATGTTTCCACAGGTTAAAAAACTTTTCATGTTTCCACAGGTTAAAAACCTCATGTTTCAAAGCTTAAAAACGTTTTCAAGAGTCAAATTGAACTTTGGTTTTCCAGTCTAGTTAGCTTGGATAGGCATTAGGTAGGTACACACTTAATGGAGAAATTTTACAAAGGTTAAGAAAGAAGAAGAAAAAAAAATACCTTGAAATAATCACCAAAGGACCAGTTCCCCAACATCTCAAAGAAAGTATGGTGATACACATCTTTGCCTACATCATCCAAGTCATTATGTTTGCCTCCAGCTCGGATACATTTCTGAGTGTTGACTGCCCGTACCAACTTGGCCATATCACTGTTTGGATCTACAGTGCCTAGGAATATTGGTTTGTACTGAAAACACAAAAAGTAAATCAAGGCCTAAGTGCATGCATGTGTGCTAGGCCAGTTTTCACTGAAGATACCTGAGTATTTATGCACAAACCAATTCAGCAGGGCAGTGATTATGAAAGCTACTTTAAAACATTCCACCTAGTATTTTGACACTTGTGTTTGTTTCTTATAATCTCTTCTTTTCTCTTTCTCTTTCTTTCTCTCTCTTTTTCTCTCTCTTCTTTTCAACCTTTTTACCTCATTTCCCTTTTTCTATTCTTTCATGAACTAACTTCTAAATAATTATAACAAACCTGATTCATTCCAGCATTAGCAAACAGCAATGTTGGATCATCAGATGGTATGACACAGGATGAATGAACATAATCATGCTGTTTCTTCTTCATAAAGAAATCCATGAATGTTTTTCGGACATCTTTAGCAGACATGAAGTCAGCCATGTTTGGAGATTACGAGTATGACTGATTCAAGTTTCAAATCTGAAAAAGGAATAATAAATTTGCTTATTAATTTTGACCTATGGAATGATGAAATCAGTAAGGGGCTGATGAAATCAGCCCTCACTTTAAAGGGGAAATGAGTTGAATATTTTAAGAAGAAAAAAAAAATACCTTGAAATAATCACCAAAGGACCAGTTCCCCAACATCTCAAAGAAAGTATGGTGATACACATCTTTGCCCACATCATCCAAGTCATTATGTTTGCCTCCAGCTCGGATACATTTCTGAGTGTTGACTGCCCGTACTAACTTGGCCATATCACTGTTTGGATCCACAGTGCCCAAGAATATTGGTTTGTACTGAAAACACAAAATGTAAATCAAGCTCTAAGGGCATGAATCACTAGGCCAAGTTCCAATTTCCAGTGAAGATACCTGAGTATTTAAGCACAAACCAATTGAGCAGGGCATTGATTCTGAAAGCTATTTTAAAACATTCCACTTAGTATTTTGACACTTGTGGTTGTTTCTTATAATCTCTTTTTTTGCACTCTTCTCTTTCTTTCTTTCTTTCTTTCTCTATCTCTCTCTCTCTCTCTCTCTCTCTCTCTCTCTTCTTTTCAACCTTTTTACCTCATTTCCTCTTTTCTATTCTCGAAGAAGAAAAAAAAATACCTTGAAATAATCACCAAAGGACCAGTTCCCCAACATCTCAAAGAAAGTATGGTGATACACATCTTTGCCTACATCATCCAAGTCATTATGTTTGCCTCCAGCTCGGATACATTTCTGAGTGTTGACTGCCCGTACCAACTTGGCCATATCACTGTTTGGATCCACAGTGCCTAGGAATATTGGTTTGTACTGAAAACACAAAATGTAAATCAAGGCCCAAGTGCATGCATGTGTGCTAGGCCAAGTTCCAGTTTTCACTGAAGATACCTGAGTATTTATGCACAAACCAATTCAGCAGGGCAGTGATTATGAAAGCTACTTTAAAACATTCCACCTAGTATTTTGACACTTGTGTTTGTTTCTTATAATCTCTTCTTTTCTCTTTCTCTTTCTTTCTCTCTCTCTCTTTTTCTCTCTCTTCTTTTCAACCTTTTTACCTCATTTCCCCTTTTCTATTCTTTCATGAACTAACTTCTAAATAATTATAACAAACCTGATTCATTCCAGCATTAGCAAACAGCAATGTTGGATCATCAGATGGTATGACACAGGATGAATGAACATAATCATGCTGTTTCTTCTTCATAAAGAAATCCATGAATGTTTTTCGGACATCCTTAGCTTCTAAATAATTATAACAAACCTGATTCATTCCAGCATTAGCAAACAGCAATGTTGGATCATCAGATGGTATGACACAGGATGAATGAACATAATCATGCTGTTTCTTCTTCATAAAGAAATCCATGAATGTTTTTCGGACATCTTTAGAGCGGTAAAATGCCGCCAACCGTTGCACCGGTCTTAACCAAAGTTTCGTGTCGCATCCTTGTCACATTTGACAGCTACATACAAAATTTTAAGTCTCTAGGTCTTACCGTTCTCGAGATATTTTGTTTACAGACAGACACACACACACACACGGACCAATGGCTAAAACTTTGGATTTAGGCTCTATATGACTGATTCAAGTTTCAAAATCTGAAAAAGGAATAATAAATTTGCTTATTAATTTTGAACTATGGAATGATGAAATCAGTAAGGGGCTGATGAAATCAGCCCTCACTTTAAAAGGGAAATGAGTTGAATACTTTTCCATGACTGATTCAAGTTTCAAAATCTGAAAAAGGAATAATAAATTTGCTTATTAATTTTGAACTATGGAATGATGAAATCAGTAAGGGGGTTTAGTCAGCCCTCACTTTAAAAGGGAAATGAGTTGAATACTTTTCCCATTTGTTTTTCATTAGAATGGCTGCAGAGAGTTCAATTTGCACTGAATTGGGTAACAATATCAGGCTCCACTATTAGTATGCACCAGGAACCAGACACTAGTATGTTTAGAGAAAATTGGAAACTAAAATACAAAATCTACAGGTCGCTCCTGCTGTATTTTCAGTAGACAATTTGAAGATCAACCTAGGTGTTTCATGTTATCAGTAGAAATAGATTGGTTAGTCACATGCATTTTATACAAATGTACATACCCTGCCTGGACACCTTCTGAACTCAGGAAGTAACTATTAACTATTAACTATTAACTATTAATTGCACAAATGAACCAGAATCAATGTTCACGGTACAAACAATTAAACTTTAACATCTGGATCAGATATTGGAACTTTAATTGAAAAAGTTCAAAGTTGGCAAAAATAAATTTAAAAATTCTGACTTTCTGACTTTCACTTAGGGTTGCCACTGTTGCCAGATTTCGCTCATCAGTAGGAGGAGGAGGGGGAGGTTTTTTCAATGAGTTGCGTAAACTTTTGTACCATGCTCTGCTGTGGAGATTGAGGACCAGAAGCACAACTCTTGAGAATTCCGTTCGTGCTGATGATTTTCGTTTCGTTTACACACGGATAAGTTCGACTCTTGGCTGAATCTTGTTTTCTCCTCTGAGCGAGTGGTGATTCGTCAAGTGTTGCATTGAGTTTGAACGGACTTGACGTGGCTGAGGTGGTTTGTCTTCGAATAGCGCACACTTTGGTATATTGGTTCTCCCGCGGACTAGGGCTTGGACTGTTGGGTGCAGGGTCACATGGGGGTTCAAATTTGACATCATAGAGGGGCAGCTCACCTTGCGGAGGATTGGGAGGGAGGGAAGACCACATCATAATTTGTTTAGGTATTTCAAGCAACTCTAGGGTCTAAAAGTAGCCTTATTATCGTAAAACGCAGTGTAAATATCTTCGAT
>NW_007379214.1:5942-62056 GCF_000475195.1 Diaphorina citri | reverse complement strand
TATCGATATATTTGAGGGGCCGATATATCGATATATCGATTTATCGATATATTTGCAACTCATTTACATCCCTAACCATCCATCTCCTGTACAAACAATACAGTTTAATCCCAAGTTCAACATGATGGCATCTGCATGTACAAACTTGGCATTTTGGATCCCTACTTACCTAGAAGAATAAAATCATGTGTCAAAACATTGATTTTTTTTTTTTTTTTAATAAGTGGGTATGGGTATAACACCACTTTACGTGATACAAATAGTTACAAGCTTCCTTTACCTATGAAAAGTTTCTAGAGATCTAGAGAAAGAAAAAACTTTTGATCTTGATTTTTGTTGAATTCAGTAGGTAACTGTAAATATTTTCTGTATAGCCCTTGAAATTTATTGCCATTTTATTTTCTGGTATCAGATTACTCAATTGTTGGAGAGAGAGAGAGACTCTTCTGATACCATTGTTAAGACACCTACCTAGTTGAAGTAATAGGTAGATAGCAATTTTGTTCTTTTTGTACTTTTTTAATATTGTTATTAAAAACATGCTTGTTTTGTGTTAAGACACCTACCTAGTTGAAGTAATAGGTAGATAGCAATTTTGTTCTTTTTGTACATTTTTCATATTGTTATTAAAAACATGCTTGTTTTGTATAATCATTGTGTGAAATCCGTGTCCTTTTATTTCTCTTTTTCTTCATCATATGAGAATTAAATCTAAGTAGTTACATGCTGAAAACATCTGTGTCCTTTTATTTCTCTTTTTCTTCATCATATGAGAATTAAATCTAAGTAGTTACATGCTGAAAAGATCTGTGTCCTTTTATTTCTCTTTTTCTTCATCATATGAGAATTAAATCTAAGTAGTTACATGCTGAAAAGAAAACAATAGTTTTTTTTTTTATTGTCTAACATAAATTGAACCATGATATTTATTATTGTATCAATAGTATCTACTTAGTCAGTATTGTTGTACCAAAACAAAAGACCATGATAATATAAATTATGACTCACACATTAAAAAAAAAAAAACTACATTGAATAAAAGTAGGGAATTGGTTTCAAGATGGAATGATTTTATTTATAACATATTTATTGGTGGGGTGTTGAATATAATCTAATGACTAACGTAATAAATAATAATCTATAAATAATATCTAATTATTTTGTATAGGTATGTTGTACATCTTAAAATAAAACAAAGAAAACAGGACCTACATCAACTAGAAAAAATAAAATTATCACAAATCAAAGTTATCACTACTGCAAGGACCTAGATTTATTTTCCATTAAAGACTGCTATTCATAAAACATTACAAAGGTTGAAGTTAGTTGGCCTTTATAGTAAGATTGGCAACTTGCCTATAATTACATTAATTTTCCCTGTTTTTTTTTCTTCTTTTTGAAGGGGGGTTGCTGGATGGAGGGAACTGTAACAGCGAAGGTCTTATCGTACCGAAATGGAAAGAGGGCAGGATAGGTGAAATGCAGCTGTAAAAAAAAAAAAAAAAAAAAAAAAAAAAAAAAAAAAAAAAAAACTTATCTGTATAAGATAAAGTTCGCCCTGGGCGAGAATCGAACCCGCGACCTAGCAATTACAAGGCAGGCGCACTACCTTCCAGGCTAATTAGGCTGGCTCTCATCTTTTTAAAGTAGGTAAATGTAATATGATAATGGATAAACTATTGTAAAATAATAATATATGTAATAAATGCAAAAATAAAGTCACTAGACCACGTAAGTGTGAAGTTATTTTGAACACAAAGACCTTAATTAATTACATAGTTCATGACGCAATATTTGTGTCCAATATTAAGTCATCACTTGGGAAAAAATAAAATTAAAGGACCCATCAGCTTTGGTCTGACAGTTTCTTTTTTTCGGGTTACATAGAAATAATATTGCACTTAATAAACCATGTGCGGAGTGTTTTATAAAATTTGAGGTATTTTGGTACTTATCATACTGAATTATCCTATGAACTACTTACTTTCTCATTACCTACGTTCTATAGGTACCTTTTCACAATACATAATAGTACAACTATCGAACATAAAACCCATGTTTCCAGGGCTAGGGCAATTGCAAAAGATAATTTGTCAATGGAGGTGAAAATGTTTAGGTGTCTCTGATTCTTTCGCGTTGAACTCATGTTGAAATTGAGTGCAACGTTTCAACCATCTAACGTTCCTAATTTGTATGTGCTATTTACTACAGGCTAGTTCATGACGCAATATTTGTGTCCAATATTAAGTCATCACTTGGGAAAAAATAAAATTAAAGGACCCATCAGCTTTGGTCTGACAGGTTCTTTTTCTTCGGGTTACATAGAAATAATATTGCACTTAATAAACCATGTGCGGAGTGTTTTATAAAATTTGAGGTATTTCGGTACTTATCATACTGAATTATCCTATGAACTACTTACTTTCTCACTACCTACGTTCTATAGGTACCTTTTCACAATACATAATAGTACAACTATCGAACATAAAACCCATGTTTCCAGGGCTAGGGCAATTGCAAAAGATAATTTGTCAATGGAGGTGAAAATGTTTAGATGTCTCTGATTCTTTCGCGTTGAACTCATGTTGAAATTGAGTGCAATGTTTCAACCATCTAACGTTCCTAATTTGCATGTGCTATTTACTACAGGTCAGTGCGTTTACAGGCGTGTTTAAGCCTTTATCACACGCGAGGGGACTGAGTTTGGCGATTCAATTGTCTATAGTTACACAAATAGGACTCATATCGTTTCCTAGCCTCATTGAGAACTTTATGAACATTATGCTTCCGAACCATCTTATCGAAATAGATTGCCATCTCGTTATAATCCATATGGTGATTCATAATATGTTCACTGTGTTGACAGAGAACGCTAATACAGAGGAACATGAGGAACGGGTTGCCTCCCCCGAATTCATTGGGTGGTGGAAGACCGACACGTGATTGTCTGGAATTGATCACATGGGCCACTTCTCGTATTTGCTGACTCGAGTCACCACTATGTATTGAATCAGCACCACTCGTTGTGCTGCTATAACTTTGCGTCATATCATTGTCTGATTCAAAGCTTGACTTGTTAGAGGCAATTTGGAATTGATCACATGGGCCACTTCTCGTATTTGCTGACTCGAGTCACCACTATGTATTGAATCAGCACCACTCGTTGTGCTGCTATAGCTTTGCGTCATATCATTGTCTGATTCAAAGCTTGACTTGTTAGAGGCAATGGAATGTGCAGAGCAGGATTCAGGTAGAGCAGAGTCCTTGGTTTCATCCAGAGGGTTCTCCCAGATAAAGATTTCATCTCCAGTAAGATGATATTGAGCATGAGAGGAGTTAGTAGATTCGAAGCCAGATTCTATGTCATCAGCGAGTTGTGGTTCAGGATCTTGCAGAACATTCCGGTTTAGATTCTCAAGCTCCAGACGTAGCTCCTGTGTAATACTGCAAGTCATTGGGAAATATTCACTCGAGTCATCATCTTCTGGAGAAGATTCCACAAGGAGTTTCACCTGAGAGTTCATAGATTCTATCTTCTTGACAAGATGATCTTCTGCTTCTCGGATTTCTCTGTCTAAAGTATTGGGGGTCTTGCTAGGTACAGGATTAGCATTAGTATTTGGAGTCTTGTACACAGGGGAACTATCATTAGTATTGGGAGTATTTGACACAGAAGGATTCTTATCATTATTATTTGGGGTCTTGGATACGAGAGGATTTTCATGAGTAGAGGAGGTCTTGTACACAGGAGATCTATCATTAGGAATCTTACTGGTATCACTTGTGCTTGTATTGTCATTGTTGTGGTTCCTAACAGCATGGATATTTGAATTCCTCCTCTTCATTCCTTCTTCCTCATCACCATACTCTCTTCTGTTTCTCTCATCCAATGAGATCTGTTTATTGAGAACATGATTGTTTTCTCCATTACTCAATGCTATCTTCTTGCTAAAGTTAAGGAACTCATTCAAGTTCCTCACTATCTTGGTCGAGGTTGCCGCGGTCTGCATCTTGAGAGATCCTCTTCTATTGAGAACATGGTTTGCATATTCGGTTCCCTGCGAGTTTATCTTCTCCAAACTCTTGTGTATATTATCTTTGGTGAGTTGAGTAAACTTTTGTACCATGCTCTGCTGTGGAGATTGAGGACCAGAAGCACAACTCTTGAGAATTCCGTTCGTGCTGATGATCTTCGTTTCGTTCACACACGGATAAGTTCGACTCTTGGCTGAATCTTGTTTTCTCCTCTGAGCGAGTGGTGATTCGTCAAGTGTTGCATTGAGTTTGAACGGACTTGACGTGGCTGAGGTGGTTTGTCTTCGAATAGCGCACACTTTGGTATATTGGTTCTCCCGCGGACTAGGGCTTGGACTGTTGGGTGCAGGGTCACATGGGGGTTCAAATTTGACATCATAGAGGGGCAGCTCACCTTGCGGAGGATTGGGAGGGAGGGAAGACCACATCACTTCTAACATAATCAAAGCGTCGTTGAATGCAAACTCACGCTTCATTTCTAACAGAAGCCAACGATAGCAGTACAGTAAGTCATCCGCCTGAAATCAACAGCATAGTCTTCGTATAAGTCTTATAGTTTGATTGTTTGATGCATCCAATCTTTGACATGCCTATTTTACTTAGGCCCTAAAAATAATAAACAGAGAATTGTATTTCTAGTTCTAGTTAATTAGCTTCATATAATTCTAACGTACCTGTTACTTGAAATTATATTGAATAAGATGAAAACTATACTCCAATAAACATTACCTGATGGGATTTCAAATACTCATAGAACTTGGGATGATAATATTCCAGGCCATCAGCCAAATGCTGAAATCTTTGCGTCATGGTGATTCCATCTACGAGGAAATTTCGACCTAGACGTCTCATCAGAGCACAGAAGCAAATGTAAGCATGTGCCTCATTGCTCATAGTGACTAGGAGAGGGGATGCCAGATCACTCATGCCTTGGCAGTAGCTCACAGCCGGGTGGTTTAAAGCATACCTGAAAGGCAAAGTTTGTATTAACATAGACAGGAAAATGACATAATAATCCATTCCTTTGCATTAGTAAATAACAACAACATATTAACATAGAACAATATCAATTACCTATAACTTTATTTTGAAATAAAAATTACATTTTAAGTCTGAAACTACAGGTGGGCCTCATCTTCCCATGGAATAATTCGGATCCTCTTCCTAGTGAATGGTAATGGTAATAATATTACTTTTATTCACCAATATTAACAAATTAAAAGTTTACTTGACACTTGAAATTCATAAACACTCGAGACTCGAGTGCAACGCACAAAAGGTGTAGTTTTGGCCATATAAATAACTGACATGGTACTCAAATATTAGGATGAATGGTAATGGTAATAATATTACTTTTATTCACCAATATTAACAAATTAAAAGTTTACTTGACACTTGAAATTCATAAACACTCGAGTGCTACGCACAAAAGGTGTAGTTTCGGCCATATAAATAACTGACATGGTACTCAAATATTAGGATGATATGAACCAAATAAATGGACTTGAAGACAAAGTTCGTTCACTGACTCTCAACCTGAAGACCTTTCCCCTCCCCTAAAAATCGTTCAATATACATAGCCAACGAATATTTTAAAACTCAGTCACGTTGTGTATTCAGAACGTCAAGTCAGAGGCCACAGAGATTTTTTTAAAGAGCTCATCTCTAAATAAAGGGGATTTAATGTAAAACCCTTATCGTACTTGACTTTGAATGCAAAAAAAGAAAAAAAAAACGAGAAATGAGCCATTTTTGAGGACCCCCGATTAACTTAGCTAATAATACACAGAAATGGCGAGTTACTCACGTGGTAAGAATATTGAACAGAGATATAACGTTGCAGTTATCATCGGCGCCAGCATAGAACACGTGGTGTCTATCCGTTCTCAGCACATCCTTCCTAACCATTCCGGTTACATAGGCTAGATCTCCTACCATCTGAAACAAACATTAGGTTGGATTTAAATAATTCGTTTAATTCTTTATCGTACCGAAAACGGATTTAAATATTTTTGACACACCTTTATCGTACCGAAAACGAACCTTATCCGTTTAGGATAGTTCCGGGCGAGATTCAATCCCGCGACCTAGCGCTTAGAAGGAAAGCGCGTAATCTTCCAAGCTGACTAGGCTAATCTTTTTAAAATTAGAAATGACCTAATATACTAATAGTTGAATGGGAGCTGTAACCGAAAACGAACCTTATCCGTTTAGGATAGTTCCGGGCGAGATTCGATCCCGCGACCTAGCGCTTAGAAGGAAAGCGCGTAATCTTCCAAACTGACTAGGCTGGCTAATCTTTTTAAAATTAGAAATGACCTAATATACTAATAGTTGAATGGGAGCTGTAAACTCGCAATTCACTGTAAAACAAAACTTACCTGTCCTCTCTTGAGAAGATCTTTCCATGTGTCTCTGAGTTTGTAATATTCTTCTGACTTTCGCCTCGTATATTCCATTCTTTCCTTCCCGGACATTCCTTCGGGATAAACGTTCAATATGTGCTTCCATACGACTCTCCTGTAAAGTAAACCATATTGTAAGGGGTTCTTAAAAAGAATTTTGAAATCGTTCTTATTCGTTTCCTCTTTCCATCTTTAAAAGATGGAAAGACAAATTTTTGACAAATCATTCTGTGTATGCGATATGTGTATTGTAATCATTCTGTGTACATACGACTCTCCTGTAAAGTAAACCATATTGTAAGGGGTTCTTAAAAAGAATTTTGGAATCGTTCTTATTCGTTTCCTCTTTCCATCATTCTGTGTATGCGATATTTGCGCAAATTTTCCCGTTCACAAATATCGCGTTCACAAGGCCTAATCCCAGTACTGATAGCACTGAAAGAATTCAAGGACATTAGGACACCAAAGGGGGGGGGGGAACCAAGGGTGAGTGAATCACTACTTGTTCAGTTTCCTATTATTTTACTATGTACCTACCTATACCTTATATTTTTCAGTGAACTCAGAAAAAAAGGCCTCTGCTCAAATCCTAATAATGCTATAACCTTTTTCTCTTGTTTTCAGGCTCAAAGATAAGGGAACATTAGTGATTGGAAACAATAATGTATTTGAAGTTGGCTGTATTATTGAAGCAAAGGCTATAGGTGATAACAATGTCTTTGAATCCAAATGTAAGTATTTCCAACCTCTGAAAATTTTCTACTATAGACTTCAGATGTTGAAAACAAGTTTCTTCAATTGCTGGGGTTTAAGGCCATTCAGGCCTATAAGTACTTTTTTTAACCTCAAGGGAAAATTTTATTTGAAACAAAATTTGACATACCTGTAGGTACAAAGACTACAAAGTCATTAAAAAATGTTGAGGGTTTACAAGACTTTTTCCCAATGTTGAATAGACCTTTTTCTCCATCCTTTTTCCTCCTGGTAACTACTTAAAAAAATTTACTTACATTTCATTTGACCATGGATTGTGTGGTTCGTTTTCAGGTTATGTTGGTCCTGAGGTAACCATAGGCAATGGTGATTATTATACTATAGACTTCAGATGTTGAAAACAAGTTTCTTCAATTGCTGGGGTTTAAGGCCATTCAGGCCTATAAGTACTTTTTTTTAACCTCAAGGGAAAATTTTATTTGAAACAAAATTTGACATACCTGTAGGTACAAAGACTACAAAGTCATTAAAAAATGGTGAGGGTTTACAAGACTTTTTCCCAATGTTGAATAGTCCTTTTTCTCCAGCCTTTTTCCTCCTGGTAACTACTTGAAAAAATTTACATTTCATTTGACCATGGATTGTGTGGTTCGTTTTCAGGTTATGTTGGTCCTGAGGTAACCATAGGCAATGGTAACCGAAAACGAACCTTATCCGTTTAGGATAGTTCCGGGCGAGATTCGATCCCGCGACCTAGCGCTTAGAAGGAAAGCGCGTAATCTTCAAAGCTGACTAGGCTAATCTTTTTAAAATTAGAAATGACCTAATATACTAATAGTTGAATAGGAGCTGTTAACTCGCAATTCCCTGTAAAACAAAACTTACCTGTCCTCTCTTGAGAAGATCTTTCCAAAGGGTGATGATGAAATCAACCAAATTGGGTCCCTGTATTTAGCATAAACTCTTATTTTCATCCCCTGTAGACTATGTGTTAACAGAAAAAGGGCCTAATCCCTGTAGATATAGCAGTGAAAGAATTCAAGGACATTAGGACACCAAAGGGGGGGGGGGACCAAGGGTGAGTGAATCACTACTTGTTCAGTTTCCTATTATTTTACTATGCACCTACCTATACCTTATATTTTTCAGTGAACTCAGAAAAAAAGGCCTCTGCTCAAATCCTAATAATGCTATAACACCATACGACTCTCCTGTAAAGTAAACCATATTGTAAGGGGTTCTTAAAAAGAATTTTGGAATCGTTCTTATTCGTTTCCTCTTTCCATCTTTTAAGACCGGTAGATACGACAAATTTTTGACAAATCATTCTGTGTATGCGATATTTGAAGTTGGCTGTATTATTGAAGCAAAGGCTATAGGTGATAACAATGTCTTTGAATCCAAATGTAAGTATTTCCAACCTCTGAAAATTTTCTACTATATCTGCCTCGGTGGTGTAATGGTCAAGGCGTTCGCCTGGTAAACAGGAGGGCGTGGGTTCAATCCCAGCCAAGGTATGGAATTTTATCCTCAATATGATTTGAGAATTTGACCACAGTAATAGTAGTGGCCTACTGCTGGAGTAAAGGGACTTTTCAGTCCTATCCGAGCAGTATAAATAAACACTATTATTATTATTATACTATAGACTTCAGATGTTGAAAACAAGTTTCTTCAATTGCTGGGGTTTAAGGCCATTCAGGCTGCGTTCACACGCAACGATCTGGTGAAAAAATAAGTTGAGAGACATGTCAATGTCATGGCATATGTACCTACTGGGCTTTTGGCTTAGCTTGATAAGTGTCTTATTATTTATTGTCATTTCTTAAAGTAACATAAAGTTCAACTTAATTCTCCTTCTTCAGGGCTTGAGTTTGATTGGAATACCTTAGACTAGGTTCGATTCCGCCATAGTAGATGACAGTTCTCAGCTCTCGACTTTGAATTATTTGTCCGACCGGATCTAGAAACTGTCGGAACTCTGTATCATTGAGTGGAGATCGGGGTGGTAGGTATAGGGCAGCCATGTTGTCTTCCATGTAGCTGAGAGCACCCTTGAATATATTGAACGTTTTCTCCACCTGTGTGTCAGTTTTAAGTAGCATTTGAATGAATGAACATGGAATGGACACCTTTAAAAATCGGAATATTGGAGATTTTTTTTTTAAGTTCTAGAAAAGTCAAGCCACAAGTTTTTAGTGATTACTACAGTATTTTACCCTAGAACTACTTGAGTTTATGCAGTGGTGATGCCTAAAATTACCTGATTTTTAATGAGACCTTGGAGTTTGAGAGGAACCTTGGTTTGAGTGAAAGACATTAGAGAGAGTGAAGACTCGGGTTGAACACATTCTGCCACATCTTGGTCCAGCCCTGAGCTTAATGTGTCGACAAAGTCTATACGCAAACATAGGCATGGATCTGATGCACTGAAATGAGACAATGCAAGAATGTTACTTCAAAATAAAAGATGCTCAATAGTGCTTTCTAAGAGAGTTTATCTTTCATGGAGCCTATCTCTCTCCCAGAGTCTCCTCCACCTAGTGAGAGAGTATAAAAAAAAAAAAAAAAACACACTGACAACTTACTTTTGAATGGCAGCATCTAATTCATAGTCTGATAAAAGTGGGAGGAATGTTTCTTGGTTACAATCATCCAGAACTCGGTAGCAAATTGAGAACTCCCTGTTAAAAAGAAAAAAAAAATCAAGAGTTGGGTATTAAATTATGATTGGTTACAGCGCAAATGACATGTCCATAAGCATTGTTAAAGCGCTTAGGAGAAAGAAAAAAAAAATAAATAAATAACTAGAGTGCCCAACACTTGCACCAGCTACAAGATGAGAAGGAGGGTGTAAATGCACTTTTCTTAAAAAAACTTTAAATGTATAGATGTTTACAGCAAAATCTAAAACATGAAACTGACTTGTTGCAAAGGACATTAAAATATTAAAGCACAAAAAAAAAAAACTTCTTAAATAAATTAAAAGTATGTACTATAACTTATTCCTATGAATCAATGTCAATCAGTCCAACTATGAGTATGAATCACAGAGTTTAAAGATCTAATCTTTGCCTTTAAATGTATAGATGTTTACAGCAAAATCTAAAACATGAAACTGACTTGTTGCAAAGGACATTAAAATATTAAAGCACAAAAAAAACTTCTTAAATAAATTAAAAGTATGTATTACAACTTATTCCTATGAATCAATGTCAATCAGTCCAACTATGAGTATGAATCACAGAGTTTAAAGATCTAATCTTTGTAATTAGCACATGAACCTCACTCAGGCATTCTGAATCATCTATGAGCCTTATACAAGTTTCCACTCACTCAGATCACCTTAGTTTCACAGACATTATCATTGTAGTCAAGTGAACACTGGTAGACATCAGAACTTGCAATGGGCATCTACTTATTGCAGTTCTTCATAATGAATCATCTATGAGCCTTATACAAGTTTCCACTCACTCAGATCACCTTAGTTTCACAGACATTATCATTGTAGTCAAGTGAACACTGATAGACATCAGAACTTGCAATGGGCATCTATTTATTGTGGTTCTTCATACAAAAAAAAAAAGAGAAGGAATGCTTACTTTCTGACATCAAACGCTTTTGCTAGGAGACTGTAAAGAACTTCATATGATGTGATTTGAGGGTCAACACTGAACTTCCTGCACTCTGATTGCTGCATACCATCATATTTCTATAAATGAAAATACATAGGTAATGTAAATAAATAAAAAGTATATTGAGGCTTGGAAAAAAACCCCTCTTTCATATTCTCCCTCTGAATTTATATTAAGTAGTAGTTCCGGTTTCCGGTTTCAAACTTTCACAGGATATGGTGTCCTTCTAAATAAAAAAAATGGTACTTGTGCAGAAGTCACATCCGTGGAATATTGCTACCAAAGGAACTGGCACAAATGAGCAGTGACCCTGGTTATTATAGGGTTAGGTTGAATAACGCTTTTGCTAGGAGACTGTAAAGAACTTCATATGATGTGATTTGAGGGTCAACACTGAACTTCCTGCACTCTGATTGCTGCATACTATCATATTTCTAGAAATGAAAATACATAGGTAATGTAAATAAATAAAAAGTATATTGAGGCTTGGAAAAAAAAACCCTCTTTCATATTCTCCCTCTGAATTTATATTAAGTAGTAGTTCCGGTTTCAAACTTTCACAGGATATGGTGTCCTTCTAAATAAAAAAAAATGGTACTTGTCCTTTGTGCAGAAGTCACATCCGTGGAATATTGCTACCAAAAGAACTGGCACAAATGAGCAGTGACCTTGGTTATTATAGGGTTAGGTTGAACGCAAGAAGGAGTTTTCACAATTAGAGCAGTGATTAGTGTATTATATGGTTAGGTTAAATACAAAAAGGAGCTTTTCTTTTCCATGGACATGACTTCTGCATAATTACCAAAAAATATACATGTAGTTATAATTACATGATGGAATGGCCTTGATGCTTAGCATGTAAATAAATAATCGACTCTCGAGTGAGAAATCGGCACGGTGTAATTTCCAGGAATAAATATTCAACTCGATTAATTTCCACTCGAGTTGGAAAATAATCAAGTAGAAAATAATCGAGTTGAAAAATCTCACTCGAGTCCCATCACTAATTACCATAAATAAAAAAGAATGTACATTTTTCAGAGCAGTGATTAGTGTATTATATGGTTAGGTTAAATACAAAAAGGAGCTTTTCTTTTCCATGGACGTGACTTCTGCATAATTACCATAAAAAAGAATGTACATTTTTCCCCCCTGAGCTAATAATACTTACAATTACTTTGACTCGTATTGCATCTCTCTTATAGCCGAGTACAGTTGCCATATCTCTAGTTGTTTCTGAGCATAGATTCTCTTCCATACATTGCTTGAGAAAACCAACTTCTACGATTGTGTAGGGGCCTTGATGCATTGTACCAGCCAGTCAAGTACTTTCTCTTTCTCCAAGACCATTTTGTTATTCTTTAGGGTAACCACCTTGCTTCATACATTCACAGTAGGTATCACTTTTCCTTGAATCTTGATGGATAGAGTACACATTTACAACTTTTTGTAGGTCCAGGTAGGGTTACCTTTAATTTAAATAAAGAAGGAGGTAAGTAGTTGTATCAATATTGCAGTGATACAGAAAAACAAGTGTGTGTAAAGAGAATTCTGATAGAAAAATTATTTTTATATTTGATTATTGATGATTTTTCCATTTTCCCCCTTGAACACAAATCACAAATGTGAAAGCGTTGTTGCCAGATCTCAATGAGTTGGCGGCTAGATTTTTTTGACTAGATTTTTCTGATAAAAAAACCTCCTAGAAAACCTCTCATTCTACAGAGATCTGGCAACAGCGCTTATTAAAGCCAAAACCAAAGTTTTGTTGTTTTACTTGTTTTTGGTTTTGCTTTTGATAAGGATAAGGATTAAGGATAAGCAGTAAGCAGTGGAATTAAATTTACATAAAAAAGAGAATAGATTCCTGTTCATGTGTCCTGAGTTGAGTAAACTTTTGTACCATGCTCTGCTGTGGAGATTGAGGACCAGAAGCACAACTCTTGAGAATTCCGTTCGTGCTGATGATCTTCGTTTCGTTCACACACGGATAAGTTCGACTCTTGGCTGAATCTTGTTTTCTCCTCTGAGCGAGTGGTGATTCGTCAAGTGTTGCATTGAGTTTGAACGGACTTGACGTGGCTGAGGTGGTTTGTCTTCGAATAGCGCACACTTTGGTATATTGGTTCTCCCGCGGACTAGGGCTTGGACTGTTGGGTGCAGGGTCACATGGGGGTTCAAATTTGACATCATAGAGGGGCAGCTCACCTTGCGGAGGATTGGGAGGGAGGGAAGACCACATCACTTCTAACATAATCAAAGCGTCGTTGAATGCAAACTCACGCTTCATTTCTAACAGAAGCCAACGATAGCAGTACAGTAAGTCATCCGCCTGAAATCAACAGCATAGTCTTCGTATAAGTCTTATAGTTTGATTGTTTGATGCATCCAATCTTTGACATGCCTATTTTACTTAGGCCCTAAAAATAATAAACAGAGAATTGTATTTCTAGTTCTAGTTAATTAGCTTCATATAATTCTAACGTACCAAATAAATAAAAAAGAATGTACATTTTTCCCCCCTGAGCTAATAATACTTACAATTACTTTGACTCGTATTGCATCTCTCTTATAGCCAAGTACAGTTGCCATATCTCTAGTTGTTTCTGAGCATAGATTCTCTTCCATACATTGCTTGAGAAAACCAACTTCTACGATTGTGTAGGGGCCTTGATGCATTGTACCAGCCAGTCAAGTACTTTCTCTTTCTCCAAGACCATTTTGTTATTCTTTAGGGTAACCACCTTGCTTCATACATTCACAGTAGGTATCACTTTTCCTTGAATCTTGATGGATAGAGTACACATTTACAACTTTTTGTAGGTCCAGGTAGGGTTACCTTTAATTTAAATAAAGAGGGAGGTAAGTAGTTGTATCAATATTGCAGTGATACAGAAAAACAAGTGTGTGTAAAGTGAATTCTGATAAAAAATTATTTTTATATTTGATTATTGATGATTTTTCCATTTTCCCCCTTGCTTGAACAATGAACATAAATGTGAAAGCGTTGTTGCCAGATCTCAATGAGTTGGCGGCTAGATTTTTTTGACTAGATTTTTCTGATAAAAAAAAACCTCCTAGAAAACCTCTCACACTACAGAGATCTGGCAACAGCGCTTATTAAATCCAAATCCAAAGTTTTGTTGTAGGTACTTGGGTTTTTGGTTTTGATCTTTTGAAAAGGATTAAGGATAAGCAGTAAGCAGTAAAATTAAATTTACATAAAAAAGAAAATAGATTCCTGTTCATGTGTCGAAAGTTCAGCTGTTTGTTATGGAAATGACATGATAGGAAGATTCCCTACCTGCTCAGTAGAAAATATTCAAACATTCCTCCCATTTTCACAATGGGTGATATAGACTCTTCTAAAAGCTCTGGCATTATCTGATCATTCAATTCATTTTTAAATTTCTGTGGGGTATTGCTGTGCTCCAATGTTCTATGTAGATTTATTCTAGAATTAGTGAACAGATTTCTCAGTATATCCACTTTGGATAGACAGACAGATGGCTTCAAAAACATTTTTGGAGAGAGTCTGTAACAAATAGATAAAGATATGTATTACAAGTTGAGTAGGTAGGCAAGTTTTTATACTCCTCCCCCCTCCCCCCAGAGCACTTCAATGAAATAAGGGCTCAGGGATGAGTTGCCCATTCCTAGAAGAATTTGGCTGAGAAGCGAATAAACCTCTTTTCCATTATCTGATCATTCAATTCATTTTTAAATTTCTGTGGGGTATTGCTGTGCTCCAATGTTCTATGTAGATTTATTCTAGAATTAGTGGACAGATTTCTCAGTATATCCACTTTGGATAGACAGACAGATGGCTTCAAAAACATTTTTGGAGAGATAGTCTGTAACAAATAGATAAAGATATGTATTACAAGTTGAGTAGGTAGGCAAGTTTTTATACTCTCCCCCCCCCCCAGAGCACTTCAATGAAATAAGGGCTCAGGGATGAATTGCCCATTCCTAGAAGAATTTGGCTGAGAAGCCAATAAACCTCTTTTTGTAAAGATAGGTACAGTACCCAATAAAATGTTCAAAGAAATTTGCAGAAGTATAATACCTTCCCTCCGTTGGGACAAACTAAAATAATTGATGAAAAAGTTACCCTAATTTACCTGTATTTATCTTCTTATTTACTTTGAATTCTTTGAAAACATAAGAACGGAAAGGAAAAAGCTCACCAGAACTTTACTCAAAAGTCACAAAACTTCAAATCGAAATTTCTGATTTTCAAATTTAAATACCTAAATCCCGCCGTTTGCTAATCACGAGCCGTGTTGCCGAGTCTATCGATTTTACTGCTCTAGCTAGATTTTTTATTGGTAGGTAGGTACTGAAAAATAAGCTAGATTTTTTTGCTTTCAATTTTTTTAATTTTTGGACCCAGCGCAACGACCCCAAAAAATAAGCATGGGTTAATACCTTCCCTCCGTTGGGACAAACTAAAATAATTGATGAAAAAGTTACCCTAATTTACCTGTATTTATCTTCTTATTTACTTTGAAGAACGGAAAGGAAAAAGCTCATTAGAACTTTACTCAAAAGTCCCAAAACTACAAATCAAAATTTCTGATTTTCAAATTTAAATAAATCCCGCCGTTTGCTAATCACGAGCCGTGTTGCCGAATCTATCGGTTTTACTGCTCTAGCTAGATTTTTTATTGGTAGGTACTGAAAAATAAGCTAGATTTTTTTGCTTTCAATTTTTTTAATTTTTGGACCCAGCGTAACGACCCCAAAAAATAAGCATGGGTTGATTTTATTATTAAAAAAAAAAAATATATATTAAGGATTAATTTCAACTAGGCACATTTATTAAAAAAAAAAAAAAAAATGACAGTAAAAATCTAGCATTTTTGCAACTTGCAAAAACCTCACAGAAAATGGGCAACATTGGAACAGGTGACGACAGCTGTCTAGTTGATAAGTAGGAATATTTTTATTTGTTTATTTTGTTTAAATGCTCAAATGCTGATAAAAAGTGATAACAGCTAGGTCGGTAAGTGTCTTTTGCGTCTGAAGTGATTTAATTACTCTAAATCAGAAGGAAAGTGTTTATAAGAAGTACATCTGATTTCTGATACAATGAGTTTGTTCCGCACAAGACAGTTATCATCGTTATTTCGATATACCAACTTATGTGCTAAATCATTTCCCCAATGGAGAGCTACCAAGATTCCCGTTACCATAATATCAAAACCCATCAGTCCCTACTCTACAGCAGCTCCTGAACTGAGCAAAAAAGAAAAGTTAAAGCAAGCTTTCAAAGACTATGGTGCAACAGTGTTTCTTTTTCATATTGGGATGTCACTGTGCTCTCTAGGTGTGTGGTACTTGATTGTATCAAGGTAAGTTACTTTGTTTGTGTGATCTGATGCACTGAAATGAGACAATGCAAGAATGTTACTTCAAAATAAAAGATGCTCAATAGTGCTTTCTAAGAGAGTTTATCTTTCCTGGAGCCTATCTCTCTCCCAGAGTCTCCTCCACCTGGTGAGAGAGTTTAAGGTTTGATTTCTTCTCAGTTGCTCTTTTCAGACAGAACAGTACCTTGTCCTTGGACCAGGGTTGGATTCAATGCCAGCTCTAATTAGTAAAATATGGAGCAGTCCTGCTAGAAGGGGCTGCACCTGTCACACAAACCTCGGCAGTTTGTAATAAAAAAAATAATAATAATAATTAACCCATTCTGGAAACAGCTGCATTGAACTCCATGTGAATATTCCCCTTTAAAAGCAACCTTCACAGCCTATTGACTATCACAATGGCCTAGCTTTCAGGAGTTCTGGATTCAATTCCTGGTGGAGTTGAAGTGTTTTCAGCTATGTGCTTTTGTTTTGGAGTGTGCTCTTGTGAAAACATTTGATTGGCTATGTGTATGTAAGTAGCCATCAGTGGTGGTATTATGAATAAAATAATATGCATACTAGAAACTAAATAACTTGGGTAATATATGCATTACTAAGTTGGTACTTAAAAAAAAAGGACGAAATTTTGTCAATATACTTTTTTAACATATTTTTCCCATTCTGGAAACAGCTGCATTGAACTCCATGTGAATATTCCCCTTTAAAAGCAACCTTCACAGCCTATTGACTATCACAATGGCCTGGCTTTCAGGAGTTCAGTTCTGGATTCAATTCCTGGTGGAGTTGAAGTGTTTTCAGCTATGTGCTTTTGTTTTGGAGTGTGCTCTTGTGAAAATATTTGATTGGCTATGTGTATGTAAGTAGCCATCAGTGGTGGCATTATGAATAAAATAATATGTATACTAGAAACTAAATAACTTAGGTAATATATGTATTACTAAGTTGGTACTTAAAAAAAAAAAGACGAAATTTTGTCAATATATTTTTTTTTTAACATATTTTTAATAAAATATAAATTTATTGATGTACCTATTGTTGTCTCACATTATTGAGAGTCAGTTCATCCCATAGCACTCTAGTTTTTAGTGAATCACTGAAGTCAAGCAATCTAGTGCAGGGTTGTAGGTTTCCAAGTTTTCTTCACACAAATAATTGACCAGGGTAATAAAAGCATATGGTTCGCGTTTGAACCTAGTCCATCCCATAGCACTCTAGTTTTTAGTGAATCACTGAAGTCAAGCAATCTAGTGCAGGGTTGTAGGTTTCCAAGTTTTCTTCACACAAATGATTGACCAGGGTAATAAAAGCATATGGTTCGCGTTTGAACCTAGTCTTTATCTTCATCCACTTTGATAAATCCTTTTTGCTTAGCTATGTCATCGATTCGATGTAAATCTTTGAGTGATACCTCGCCAGACCCTCGTTTTAGCGGCTTCGGTTGTGACGGGTCCGGTTTCCAAGCCACCAAGTAGATGATTTGGAATGTAGCGGGAACACACGTGCCGCCCCCATTTTTATCGTCATTGGGTTTGCCGTAGTATTTCTCGTAAATGGCGGCTGATGCGTACTGAAGTTCGAGAGGAAAATGTAAACTCCGATTCACGCAGGCATTGCTTTCTCCCATTCCTGTAAAAATATAGTAAATGGGAAGTATTGTGTCTCTTCTCGCCCATCTGATGAGAAGCATACTACGGGATGGACATGCTACGACACAGACCCACACAAGTCTAATGTAGTAGTTGTTTCATTGCTACGAAATAAAAACGGCGCGGCGGTGAAACACTCTTTTTTTTTAATCTCGAATTTCAAAGCACGCGAATAACTACTCCTTATTATTACTTTAATGGAGAATATGGATAAAATTGGTGGTTCTAGAGATAGAGCGATCAGTGTGTGAAATGTGAATGAGTGAATGGATCTCGTTCTTATAATATAAGGTAGATGGCGGCTGATGCGTACTGAAGTTCGAGAGGAAAATGTAAACTCCGATTCACGCAGGCATTGCTTTCTCCCATTCCTGTAAAATATAGTTAATGGGAAGTATTGTGTCTCTTCTCGCCCATCTGATGAGAAGCATACTACGGGATGGACATGCTACGACACAGACCCACACAAGTCTAATGTAGTTGTTGTTTCATTGCTACAAAATAAAAACGGCGCGGCGGTGAAACACTCTTTTTTTTAATCTCGAATTTCAAAGCACGCGAATAACTACTCCTTATTATTACTTTAATGGAGAATATGGATAAAATTGATGGGAAATTGTAAACTAGAATAGTAGGAAGAAATAGTCATCAAACTGTTGCTAAAAACCTTTGACCCACCGATTTTAGAAATTGAAGACCAAAATAAGTCTACAACAGAAGAGTTGTGTTTAATGTACATTATGTAGACTTGTAGATAAAAATCATTCGAAATTGTAAACTAGAATAGTAGGAAGAAATAGTAATCAAACTGTTGCTAAAAACCTTTGACCCACCGATTTTAGAAATTGAAGACCAAAACAAGTCTACAACAGAAGAGTTGTGTTTAATGTACATTATGTATACTTGTAGATAAAAATCATTCGTGCGTGTGTACGCGATATTTGCGCAAAATTCACTCATTTGGACATGAAATATGCACAAATATTGCATATTCACCTCATCACTCAATGATCAGTTGAGAGACAAGGTAGCGTACGTGCTGGGCTTAACATTTGCTTACCGAAAAAGTAATTATTTTGAAACATGCTATTTTTTTTATCATTCGTGAAGAGAAGAGGTATTGACCCTCTACGCTCGTACCTCGTATGTGCATTACAGAATAAAGATCACTTGAACGGGTTACCTTTCAAGTCCCACATGAGTTCAAACATGGAGGGATAGTGAATAACAATTTCGTCTACATCTATGGTAAGCATGTTGAATCCAGCCCTGGTCAGAAGACTGCCTACATCTCGAATCTGTGTGAAAGGTGAAATATGAGATGCCACTCCCCCTCTCCTTTCCATCTCTGCAAGATGGACAGCGGACCTGAAAATAATACATTACTTTTCCTTATTACTGAAATATGAGATGCCACTCCCCCTCTCCTTTCCATCTCTGCAAGATGGACAGCGGACCTGAAAATAATACATTACTTTTCCTTATTATAGATTTAGAGAATAACAAAAGTATAAAGTACTTATCTGAGTAAATAATGAGAAAGCATGAGTTCAATTCAGGGTTCTGGTCATCTGCATGCCAAATTTCAAGTCTCTAGCTCTTACCGTTCTCGAGATATTTTGTTTACAGACAGACAGACAGACATACAGACAGACACAGGACCAATGGCTGAAACTTTGGATTTAGGCTCGGACCTCAAAACGTGTTTTGGCACTAAAAACTGACCATCGAAATTTTGACCCGATTACATTACTTTCCTTCCTATAGGATAAGGAAAGTAAAAAATCCATTTGCATGTTTCAGATAATGATGAGTTGAATTCAGGGTTCTGTTCCACAAACGGATAAAACCAAAATGATTCTTCAGGAAAAATAAAAATCGGTACCTACTCAAACACTGTATACTTTTGAGAACATGCTATTAATAGATAAATATCACATACCAACCATGTTCACCATAATGGAGAGACGTTGTATGAATTGAGGTAGGTAACATCCTCTTTAGTCTTCTTCCATTTAGTTATTGATTAGTCAGGCAATTATGGCATTTTTTTATTAATATTTATTAGAGTGTGCCAACATTGAATAATAATGTTATACACTAATTATGGCATTAAAATCACTTACAGATCACTGTGAAGTCGAGCTATGGTGAACATGGTTGGTATGTGATATTTATCTATTAATAGCATGTTCTCAAAAGTATTCTCTAATAATGGAGTCCACATGGAAATTCGTAAACCCTGTCCACTGCAGTAGGTCCATTGAGAGATATATCTAAAACTGCAGTAGGATAAAGTGATTTTAATGCCATAATTGCCTGACTAATCAATAACTAAATGGAAGAAGACTAAAGAGGATGTTACCTACCTCAATTCATACAACGTCTCTCCACCAAAAATGCTTGCTAAGAAAACACCATCCTGGCGCAGGCATTTTAAAACTTGTTGAAAGCAGCCAGGCAAATTATTAACCCAGTGAAGAGCTAGATTACTGATAAGGAGATCAACTGAATTTTCTGCAAATGGTAAATGTTCTTCGTCAACAAATTTCTTTTCATAGATGACTTCTGTGTCTTCAGGTGGCTCTGCTTGAGAGAGTATAGACTCACAATTGTCACACATTATCAATTTCTCTACACTGCTGGCTTGAATGTTCTTTGATACATGACCTCTCCCACAACCTGGAAACATAACAAAGTGCTAATAAGCTGGGGTCATTTGCAAAAAAAAAAAAGCTGGGTTGAAATCTAGGCGCACAGCAGTGCACCAGGCCAAGTTCCGGTGTCAGCACACCAGTGTGTATATTACACAAAACATTTTGAGTTCGAGCCATTTTTACCCCTATCATAACACCATTAATTTTGCATGTATTGTTACGAAATTTGGACCATATGTTAAGCTATACTTGCTTATTATGCCTCAGAAATTCCGCGGGGGTCATAAAAAAAAAAAAAAAAAAAAAAAAAAGCTGGGTTGAAATCTAGGCGTACAGCAGTGCGCCAGGCCAAGTTCCGGTGTCAGCACACCAGTGTGTAAATTACACATAACATTTTGAGTTCGAGCCATTTTTACCCCTATCATAACACCATTAATTTTGCATGTATTGTTATGAAATTTGGACCATATGTTAAGCTATACTTGCTTATTATGCCTGAGAAATTCTAAAGTTCTAGCTTTAAAGGAAGGGGTAGAAAAGGGGCCTAGAAAATAGCTTATTTTAAGACTGACTGGCTCACTGATTCACTCATCAAAATTATAAAGCACTTCCCAATGTCGTAGAAACTTGAAATTTGGCAGGATGGTAGTTTTGATTAATAAGTAAAGGGAAAAATCTGAAATTGGGCAAAAGTTGCACTGGGCTCCGCCCAGAGGAGGGTAAAAGAACACTCAAATAAGCATCATTCAATAGGATAAGGAAAGTCGTGTGATGTTCACACCAGATTTTTTTTAAGAGGTTTGATAGAGGGAACTGTAACTGCTAGGGTCTTATCGTCCCGACATAGAAGAGAGAAAGAAGACAGGATAGGAGAAAGCCAGCCGTTCCGAAAACGAGCATTATCCCATCAGGATAAAATCCCCCCCGGGCGGGAATCTAACCCGCGACCTAGCGCTTACAAGGCAGACGCACTACCAACCAAGTTAACTAGGCTGGCGAAGGAAGACTTTCTTACCTGCCAAGAACGTGCAGCTCAGTCGACAAAATCTGGCTGTGATGGAATTCTTGGATACAATTTGAGGGAAGAGTGTTTCCAATATGAGAATCCATTGTAAACTGAGCGTGATTTCAGCAACGTCAATATTGGCAGGACGAGATTTGTGCTCCCTGATTAGAAACAAATTGTTGGGAATTAGAAAAATAAAGAAACAAGAATTAGAAACAAAAGAGTTAGATTTGAAATTTGGCAGGATGGTAGTCTTGATTAATAAGTAAAGGGAAAAATCTGAAATTGGGCAAAAGTTGCACT
Organism: Diaphorina citri; assembly: GCF_000475195.1. Classification (NCBI taxonomy): domain Eukaryota; kingdom Metazoa; phylum Arthropoda; class Insecta; order Hemiptera; family Psyllidae; genus Diaphorina; species Diaphorina citri. Next base: position 40,277 of record NW_007379214.1, on the reverse strand, counting down.
GGGCTCCGCCCAGAGAACGAGATTTGTGCTCCCTGATTAGAAACAAATTGTTGGGAATTAGAAAAATAAAGCAACAAGAATTAGAAACAAAAGAGTTAGATTTATAAACTATGTAATTATTGAGAATTAGAAAATGAATTAATAATTGGAAATACGAGATTTGTGCTCCCTGATTAGAAACAAATTGTTGGGAATTAGAAAAATAAAGCAACAAGAATTAGAAACAAAAGAGTTAGATTTACTTATAAACTATGTAATTATTGAGAATTAGAAAATGAATTAATTATTGGAAACAGAAACAAATTAACAATAATTCAAAACAAATGAAGGGAATCTCAGTGGATCTAAATCATCACATGTCCTTGTTGTTATACTGGATATTATGTCAAGAGGTTCCTACAGATGTAGATCCCTTCAGGAATCTCAGTGGATCTAAATCATCACATGTCCTTGTTGTTATACTGGATATTATGTCAAGAGGTTCCTACAGATGTAGATCCCTTCAGTGCCATGTCCATTTTTGTTTAGGACTACATATTGCAGAAAATACTAACAAACAATAACAACAACAGCAAAAACAACTTACATTTCCGAGTTGTAGATTTCCAATATAGGTAAGTAGACCCAGTCACAGGGCAGTAGAGGTTCGATATCTTTTTCAAACACAATTAATGTTGTTGGATTGCCGCGATTGTTTGGTAACAGGGATACTCGGAATCGCGAGAGGTAATACTGTTTGATTTGAGGTAGTCTGAAATCATTTAATATGTATAAGGATATTAAATATACGGTCACCGGTCACCTACGGCCATGTCTCAGCCACGCGCAAGCGGGCGGAGCCTGCTTGTATTAAATAAAACACTTTCTAAAATAAAAAATACCTGGAGCATAAAACAGATGAAGAGGGTCGTTTTATTGTATTTTTAATATCAATTTGTTTTTCATCCAATTTCGTTCGTCATTTGGCTCTAGTTGTCTAAAGGTGTGTCCCCACATAGTCGACGGCCGTCGATCGATGTGAATTTATTTTGAATCGATGTGGATCGACTTCGATAGATGTCGATCCACGAGATAAAACTATGTTGTCGAGGCAGTGTGGACGTGTCAGTCAACATCGATCGATGGCCAGTCGACCATGTGTGGACACACCTTAATACCAAATTATTCGATCTTCAAAATCAACCTCAGTGGTGCAGTGCTTAGCACGGTAGACTTTGAATCTGGAGGTTGGTGGTTCGAGTCCGAGTCAAGTCATAAAATTTATCTAGGTGTAATAATCGGGGAACGATATTTCTTGCTAAACACAATTAAAAATTCATTTTATGCAATCTTAAAGTAAAAACTTTACCTTGTAATGGCCTCATTGAGTATAGTATTGTTCCGTGATTCATCCCCTATGCTTAGTTGTTCTACTCGAGAAGTAACAGAGCTGAGAGTTCCCAGAAAGTATTTCTCTTCAAATACAAAGCTCGTCATGAGAGGAGAGAGCAAATGTCGGTGCTGGTGCTGCACAACGCTCATCAGAGTCAATGAGAGACTGTGCATGAGCGAGTCATACTTTGAACACTGGAACAAAATGTAAACTCCTTTCAGTAGGTACAAGGTACAGAATTCATACATTTAAACGGAACTTTTGGTGTAGTGCTGTAGTGTGTAAGGAAGAGGATTGTTACTGAAACAGAGTAGAATCTTTTTTGGCTCTGTGCTTAGAAAATGGGGTGCAACTCAACCTCGTGAAGACAACTGTACCCACTTTGAATGTTAGACTGTGCATGAGCGAGTCATACTTTGAACACTGGAACAAAATGTAAACTCCTTTCAGTAGGTACAAGGTACAGAATTCATACATTTTAATAAACGGAACTTTTGGTGTAGTGCTGTAGTGTGTAAGGAAGAGGATTGTTACAGAAACAGAGTAGAATCTTTTTTGGCTCTGTGCTTAGAATATGGGTTGCAACTCAACCTCGTGAAGACAACTGTACCCACTTTGAATGAGTTATTCTTATGTTTTATTACGCTCTGACTTACCTGACTCTCGTAATAAAGTTCTAGAAGAGATCCAAGTGTTTGTATTTCATAAGCTGCATAGTAATGATTTATAGTAGATGACAGATCGGTAGATATCACTATGTTCCGTACATACTCTATCAAGCCATCACATGTATTGAACAATAAAACAGCTTCTTCCTTGTTGTTTTTCAAGAAAATAAATAAATTATTCAGCAGAGAAAATACGGAATCTTTGTGAAGAATCATAGGAACAGAACCTAGCTGAGGCAAGCTATCATGTCCTTTGTCAAATCGGCCATTTAACAACCAAGAGTACTTTGACAATCTGATGAGGCCCTGTTTGAACTGCTCTGAACTAGTACTCTATCAAGCCATCACATGTATTGAACAATAAAACAGCTTCTTCATTGTTGTTTTTCAAGAAAATAAATAAATTATTCAGCAGAGGAAACACGGAATCTTTGTGAAGAATCATAGGAACAGAACCTAACTGGGGCAAACTATCATGTCCTTTGTCAAATCGGCCATTCAACAACCAAGAGTACTTTGACAATCTGATGAGGCCCTGTTTGAACTGATCTGAACTAATCAATCTCTTCATAGAAACATGGGTCTGCTGAGAAATGATCAAGAAAAGCAAAGCATTGCTCAACATGGTACAGGATGTATAGTTTAAAGGACAGGTCAAGCTGTGAGTAAGCCACTTTTGAGTACATTGGAGTATTAGGCAAGAAAAGCAAAGCATTGCTCAACATGGTACAGGATGTATAGTTTAAAGGACAGGTCAAGCTTTGAGTGAGCCACTTTTGAGTACATTGGAGTATTAGATCAGTAAACATGGTAGAAGTAGACTTGTCCTGGCAACTGATAACATTGATAAGATAGATAAGAGCTGCACAATGTTCCATATCTAATTCTGAACTATCAAGCCCAGTGAGATTGAAATGAGCATGTAATAATGTAAGCAGGACAGGAGAGTATTCAGAAAGTTCACTAAGCTTCAGTCCATACATACAAAGCGTACTCAGATAATAGAAACATTCAATGACCAGTTTAATATGACCCTTGTGTTCATTATGGATAAAGCCAAGTACACCACAAGTGATGTCAAAGTGTTCCAGTAGATATCTGCTAATCTCAATGTTTCTAGTAAACAATATCCTGTACAACTTGACAATTTGTACTGTGTAGATATCTATGCTATGCGTTAGCAATGTGGCATGAAGAGATTTGATCAAGTACTCATCATCAATGATATGGCCAGATATTTCATCAGAGTGTCTTGCCATTCGGATTAAGATTTTAATGATATTTGTCATCTGTATGCTATCAGGATGTAAGTTATTCAGAATATAGGATAGTCGTTTGAGCAGATCTGTTCTCATGGACCCCCTCACTAGATCAATTCTCACATAATCCTCATCTTTGATTTCCTTCTCTTCTTTTTTCAAGTCATCCATATTGACATGAAGGTTGGGTTGTTTTAGTTTGTACATGGATATGCAACGGTCCAGACAGAGTTCATCTGAATAATTGACAAATAATTCCTGCATTGCATGCAATGTAGGGGAGATGATTGGTTTAGAGTTATCATCTAAACTGAACCTTAGCATGAGGTACACATTGTTGTCTATAAGTTGTGGCTTGATAGGACCATTGAGAAATGTATTGTATGTATCACTCTTATGTAATATATTAGCCAAAGTATTGATGGAAGTCATGCGTTGCTGCTGTACGGAACTTCTACTCAGATGTAATAGTTCTTGTATTGTGTAGCCAGGTCTATCTGGTTCTTCTCCATGATGGTAAAGTCCTTCAATCTTTAGATTTTCTTCTTTGTAGGCCAGTAGATTTCCTTCAAAGTCAAAGCGAGCATTGTATCCCTCAACACTGGGTTTATTATTCTCATCAGGTTTTACATCTTCAATCCACTTCAACTTGTCCTCCTCTATGACATCCATGTGTGGCCACTTGTTTGCAATTTCTGAAACATAATAGAGGGTCATTCAGTGAAATCATGAAACATACACAATTCAAAAGATTATATCTTTGGGTTCTATTTATCCAGGTAGAGATGGTTTTCTTTATATTCGGCAAAATGGAAAAACATTTAATCTGTGAAGGTTTTTTTTTTTTTTTTTTAGTTTCAATTATGTTTTCTCATATTTCCAAACTGTCCCATCTAACCCTACTGTTATATCTACCATCAATCTACTCACCTGAAACTATAGGTGGTATACATTCCATTTTAACTTCTGTTGTCTGAGTGGCTGTGGTTTCTTCTAAAGGTGATTCAGATACACTTGGTTGACTTCTATTCTTCTTCCTTGATTTGATAAATTCTATCAATCCAGGATCTATGTCAGCTAACAGTTTCTGTTGTTCATTCAAGATTTCTTCAGGTGACATTTTGGACAGTTTCTCAACATTTTCCTGATGAATTACATCTTTGTCTTGACCGTTCACTAGAACACTTGTTTGTCCAAATGTTTGTTCATTAACTTTAGTATTGATTGAGCATGAATTGTTTATTTCAGCTTCTGAAATGTTTCTTTTGGCTCTCATACTTTGAGCAAACAAACTCAATTTTCTCTTGCCTGTTTCCATTTTTATGTTCCCTGTAAAAACACAAATTTTAAATTTAGTAAAGGCCTCAGTAGGCAAGATGTGTGGTGTAAATGTTTATACCATGTAGGACCATAGTCTCCAAGTCTCCTGTGATCCATATAGTATAGGGTATATCCATACCTGAGAGGAATAGTGTTATACATAAAGTTAGGTACTTACTTCCCAGGAATAGCAAAAAATCAAGGAAAAGTTAAAATAAACAGAAAATACTGAAACCTGAAACGCATTCCTATCACACCAAAAATCCAAAATTTAAATTTTAAACAATATTTAAAAATTCCCGCTCTCGCATTTTTTTTCCAATGTTGCCGGACCGCAATGCGTGTGCGTGCGAGAGGCTAGATTTTATAAAATTCTGTGCTAGATTTTCTGCCACTCAAAATTTTGTTTTCATTTTTGAGTGCACTCAAAATTTGTTTTTTTTTTTTTTTTATTATTTTAAGTAAAGAGTTGAGTGCGCTCAATTTTTAATATTAATTATTATTAGCAGTAGGTAGGTATTCTCCACCGAGGCATGTAGGTAAAGGTATTCTATTTAATTCTATTCTAACGTCTGACTTGCTATTGTGACTCTAGAGTATAAATCCCACCCTGTGCAAGTGTGCACATAAATATGATGATGCGAAGCACCAGTAATAAAAAGCAATATCAGACAATCAATAATCACCCATTTCAGCCTTGAGATAACGATAACACATTCCCCAACCCAATCTTCGTTACTAGGAAATACCTACTGGCTTTTTCATTTTACTATTATTGAGCCTGAGGCCGCTGTTCTATTGGGTAAGACTGCAAGAAGAGATAGAAGACTAAGTGCGATTTCTAGATTTTCTAGTCTTGCGATGTCGTACGACAACTCTACGTTTACATTTACATAGACAAGTGACCACTCACTCAAATAGGGAGTCACGTTGAATGCAACAGTTTCCAATGGATCACTGAAGTTAAGCAATGTTGCGCGTGGTTGGTATCCGAATAGGTGACTAATTGACTATCTGCTGGGCTTTTCCCGGCCCAGGATGGGTGAGGTTCATGTGAGAAGACTGTAGATTGTCACCGAATGGAGTGTGAAATTTCCGTCACTAAAAAACTTGCTAGTTAGGTAGGTAATTAGGTGTACCTACTTAGACCGCGTTTTACGAAGTCGGAGTTGGCTTCAATTCTGGATTGAACTGGGTATCTATGAATGGTGGATTTCACCAACCTTCTTTCCAGCCTCAAACAGCCCGTTAGCTTAACAGCCCTGTTAAGCCAATACAAATTAAATGGAACTTAACTGGAGTTCTAATGACTGAATGAATGTTGGTGAAATCCACCATAAGTGTAACTCAATCCTATAAATTGACCTCAATTCTGATTTGGTAAACCTGTATGTTTCATCACTGTATGTTTCAGATATCTTAAGGATGCCCAGCAATGGCCTTTAGACACAGAGCACTCCTTCTTTCACTCCTTCCCTTGGCTGCGGCCCAAGTTGAGACGACGGAATCGGCCTCTGAAGAATGCTTGAGCTCTTCCAGCATCCTGTGGGCAGTTATCATTACTATAATGATCTTGTTAGCCATCTCGGTTGGGGTTTACACCTTGTGGCGGTACTACTGGCGAAGTCGCAAAGGTAAGAAATCTACCTGTACTGTACTGTCTGTTCAATTCTACTAAGACTATCTACTCTTTTCAATTAACTACTCAATGAATGGATCAGATCCTAAAGGTGTGTTCACACATTACATTGAAATGGGAGTCTTTTCTGACGAAATTCCCGTGTGTGGAGTCCAGTCCAGTATGTAGGACTATTGCACCCTGTGTCCACACATGGTCGACGGCCGTCCATCGATGTGAATCGACGTCGATCGATGGCCGGTCGACTATGTGTGGACGCACTTTTAGGGGTCGGTATTGGCAGGTCTGTCAGCGATTCAGCATTGTTTACTGTCATCATTTACTACAGACAAACTCCGTAAAACCATTTGTTTTCTGTGACCGGATCCAAGATCAACCCTTCATCAGATTGGGTATTTGGGAAAAGAAAGTTATTTGTTGAGGATTGAACTTTTTTGTTTTCTAATTTTATGAACGAGTCTTGTGTCGCTTCCATACTAGGTATAAGTCAGTGGTGTAGATGTGTAGAACCATGTGTGGTCTGTATGTGACCCATTGTATTCTTCATGATGATTTAATGATCTTTGTTTCCGCTGCAGATCTCTGATATTATGTATATCTATTGATTCCGCTTGCCTATTTTTGTATCCTCTGTTGATTTTTTTTTCCAAGAGTTTTGATAGAATGATAGAGGTACCGTAAGAACCGAGGTCTGAACGGTCCTCAAATAGAAGAGAGGAGGCATGATTGGAGAAAGCCAGGTGTTTCTAAAATGAACCGACTTTATCCTGAACAGTTAAGGTTCGTTCTCGGAACAATTGGCTTTCTTCTATCCTATCCTGCATCTCTCTTTGCTTTAGGGACGATAAGACCTACCTCAACGGTTACCTACAGTTCTCTCTATCAAACCTCTTGAAAAAAAAAAAAATTTCATCCGTTCCATTTTCTTCCTGCCCACTGGTCATTGTGCGAGTCGCCACTAGATTTACACTTTCACAACGTGGAACTTGCCCCGGAGTCAAGTTTTGCCTATGTATTTCTAGACCTTCTTATATCTACCTTGCTTCTATCTATGGAACTTGCACAACTTTGAATATACGTATAAAGTTCCCACATACCTATCATCTAAATACGCGAAGAGATACCCGAGTATCCGAGGTTAATAAATTCTAATTATATTATTTCGAATGCTCAGGTACCAGAAATTCCTCAGAACATGATTAGATTGAGAGTCGAATAAAAGTTATAGTGGGAATTTTTCCATGATGTAACAGAAGCCAAATGGGAGCTGTAAAGCCTATTAGCTGCGCCTGCTTTGTAAGCGCTAGGTAGCGCGTTAGATTCCAACCCGGGGCGAACTTTATCGTAAATAGATAAAGCTCGTTGTCGGGACGACTTTTTCCCATCTCTCTTCGGTTTGGGGACAATATAAAGGTGTCCATACATAGTCGACCGGCCGTCGATCGATGTCGACTGAACCGTCCACACTGCCTCGACAACATGGATTCACCTCGTCGATCGATGGCCGGTAGACTATGTTTGGACATACCTTTAGACCTCAGTGGTTACAGTTCCCTCTATCAAACCTCTTGAAGGGGGGAAAAAGATGATTCGCTACATCCACACAGAGCCAACTTTCTATTTAAATTCAAATTGCGAAGCAAATCGTTGAATTATCTTGACACTCTTGATAGAGTCTTCTTTCAAGCTTTGATTTTCATAATCAGGGAATTGCATTGATGAGACCATGGCAGATCAGATAAGGTGGATAGTGAATACTGACAGCATGTCCCATTGCAGAATGAAGCCTTTCTCCTTCTCTTCTAACTTTTGAAATGCCGAGAATAAAATTGTTAAACTATGTAAAGATTTGTGACTAGGAAAAGACCAACACATGGTCAATCTATTGGTCATAGTTATTTTCGACTCGACCAGCGGCGGCGAGGCGTCTTTACGGCCAAAAGAGAGCCATTTCGCAATTTTAAACGGAAAGGTTTGTTTAAGTACTTAGCTATTATTGTTACACGCGTACATCATTTTTGAACAACAGAAAGTTCATGGAGATAAAAATGGATTTTGGAAAATTTAAAAAAAATGTCAACCACGTGGAGGTTCCAAGTCCTCGATTAGGTGTGCACTGTGCAGATGCTTCGATTTTATTACTTTTCTAACCCAGTATCACTTATCCAATCGGATATCACACCCACAGCTGGAAAATTCTGTGCTTGATGAGGTGAATTTCATGTACTCATACTACTCATATGTCGTAGTTATAGTATGTTGTGTCCCTCATCGGATGGACGAGAATTAAATCAATGGGAGGAAAAAAGGTGTAAGACCTTAGGTATTGTTCATTCCATAATTATGTAGATTCGTAGAGGCTTTTCTTCACCCATCCTTTAGGGCGGTTTGCCTCTACAGCTAAGCCTCGGAGTGGGCTTTTTGTGTATGGAGTTAAGCCATATGTAGGGATAGGGGATAGCTGTCGAATTTTAGGAGCACGACTTTAAAATTGTATTATTATAATGTAGATTTAACCTTTGATGACAATGTCGGGTTAGGTACATATATGTTGAGGTTGGAGGTATCTATTCCTATAACTCTATTTAAATGTCTATCCGACTTGCCACCTAAAGATATAGGTTATAGCTATTAAGATTGGGCAGTAGTCAGTTTATTCTACGGGTATTGAGGCTTTTCTTAACCCATCCTTTAGGGCTGTTTGCCTCTACAGCTAAGCCTCGGAGTGGGCTTTTTGTGTATGGAGTTAAGCCATATGTAGGGATAGCCGTCGAATTTTAGGAGCATGATTTTAAATTGTATTATTATAATGTAGATTTAACCTTTGATGACAATGTCGGGTTAGGTACATATATATTGAGGTTGGAGGTATCTATTCCTATAACTCTATTTAAATGTCTATCCTACTTGCCACCTAAAGATATAGGTTATAGCTATTAAGATTGGGCAGTAGTCAGTTTATTCTACGGGTATTTCAACATCAGTTTATACTGATTGGCCTTTGATACCGCAAACTTTACGACAGTTAGGACTGTAGATAGGTAACCTCCCTACGTACATAGAAAGTCTCAACCCACCTTAACGTTTGTTGGTACGTTGGTAGCTTTAAAGCTATAACTATCACAATGGTAAATGCTCAGGTATTTCAAGGTAAATAATAAACAACACGGTTTACATTACATAAATGTCTGTTCAGTTATGCTTGAGGTATGCAGTTGTAATGTGCCGTGTGGTTAGGTACACAAAGGTTCTGATAATCTGATTACCCATACATAGGTACGAGTACTTTCAGATGTGTGTTTAATGTTTATAGTTCCCCATGTAATGTACCCAGTAAACTCCACAGTCTCAACAAGGAAGGAGAATTAATGTCAAAGATAAGTAGGTATGTAGGCAGTACCTCCTATCTACGTTGCAGGTCGATGCGACATTATCTGATGTTTATCGTCATTACTTCACGTACATTGTTATCTCTATAGATAGGCGAGGTATCGCAGGTACATAGATATACCTGGCCCAATACCAGGGCTATACCTACAAGAATTTGGCTCCAAAATGTTTGGAACAAAAAGGAAAATTTTGCAAAAAGGTAGACTACCAAACCAGTTCGGGGCTCCACTGGGTACAGGAAGATCCATGGAGCAGCATTTGGTAGATTCCTATTACGAGAATACCAGATGCAGTCACGATACAGCTATTTGTCGTTTTATCTAGGAATGTGATTGGGTTGTTGTGTAACTCAATGTACACTGTACCGTACATCCCCTGCTGATTTGAACCTTACTCCTCTCACAACTTCCTGCTCATCTTAGGATCAACTAACGGAGATGTAGATGCTAGAGATACCAATCCAGTCATATTGGTTATTGATGATGCTAGTATTGACCTAATCCTAATCACCTTGTATGAGATTGTGTGTTAGATAACTAATCTACTTCTCCATAGAGAACAGATGTTTCATGTCAATAGATAAAACGGTTCAATATAATTTTAATAAAATAGTTATCAGAATTTACAAATCTTCCTTGTGCACGTCTGTATCAGCAACTGTCACATGCTCATCTTCTTTGCTTTTCTCTTCGTCACAAATTTTCAACAAGGTTTTCATTTTCTGCGCCAAGTTACCTTTCTTCTCAATGATTCCAAAGTACTTGTCAACCTCAGCTTGATCCTCCATCTTGTCGTGTTTGATAATGTGTGTCGTCCATGTTTCAACCGTATTGAAAAGGCTCGCCGTTTGCCTGCTGAGATTCTTAGTTCCTTTCGCCCAAGATAATTTCAGTTTCTGTATGGTTTTCGTTGAACTTTCAGGACGGTCCTTATTTGTTGCGGTTTCTTCAGCTTGATTCTTTTCATTTTCTAGTTGATTATTCGATCCGCTACCATTGGTTTGTATCTCCGTATTTTCAATACCATTGCTCATATCGCCAATGTTACCAAGCTCCATCTTGTCACTCTCATTCTGTTTCCAATCATTCGTCACTATGTTTAATTCTACGGATTCCATTTCCACCAAACGAACCTGACGTTTAAAAAGGTAAACAGTACAGGTGTGTACCTTATAAAATCTACAACGTTCAATTTGTGTTTGATAAGGACAAATAGGGCTCCTAAGTATTACAATATTAAAATTTCTTCTTAATTTTCATTACGTATTACTTATTAAATTCTGGCTCTGAAGCTAAACAGCCCACACATTTCAGTGAATCGCGATTCAAAAGTTAGAACTTGAAGGTTGGACTTCAAGATTTGTCGAATAAGTAATATCTGATACTTATGGCGAACAATACCCAAAGCCTACCCGCAAAAATGTGAAGAGACTCTCAGCCTCACCAAAAATTTATTCTTTATCATTAATCAAATAGTCATTACTTATCTCAAGGTTTTGTGTGCTCTTTTCACGTAAGGTGCGTCACTTCAAATATGAGCGCGAAAACATGGGCTTGGAGGGAAAATACGCATTTTGTTCGTACAGACGTAGAAAAGGTGTTCGGGATTTTACGAAAAGCTGAGTTTTCTCAGGACCAAATGGAATCGGGAAATACGATTGACTATGGGGCCCACTAAAACATGGGCTTGGAGGGAAAATACGCATTTTGTTCGTACAGACGTAGAAAAGGTGTTCGGGATTTTACGAAAAGCTGAGTTTTCTCAGGGCCAAATGGAATCGGGAAATACGATTGACTATGGGGCCCACCTGTGCAACAGGGGCTGCGGGGGTGGCTAAGTGATTCACACTATTTGGTCCCCAGGAGGCCCAACTTTGAAATCTCAATTGAGGATTCCCTAACTTGTAGCTCCATATGAAACTGCATAACATATTTTATATTAATATCCAAAGATTCTAAAGTCCGAGAGGAAATAATGCAACTGCTACCTAGATTGGTCCCCAGGAGGCCCAACTTTGAAATCTCAATTGAGGATTCCCTAACTTGTAGCTCCATATGAAACTGCATAACATATTTTATATGTATTAATATCCAAAGATTCTAAAGTCCGAGAGGAAATAATGCAACTGCTACCTAGTACCTCTTCTTTTACTATTTAAATTCCTTTCACCTCGCCCGTGGCGCTCCTACTTTACGTGACCCCAGCTCGCCTCTGTCTCATTGTACCTACAAAGTCGGTTCTTTCTACAAACCGATTACGAATTTGTGACCCATCCGCTCTCTGCGTAACAGGTGGTGTTCTTCAATTCTGATTTGGTAAACCCGCTCCTCGCTCTTTCAATAGGTAACGTTGGAATGCTAAATCCCCTATCACTGTATGTTTCAGATATCTTAAGGATGCCCAGCAATGGCCTTTAGACACAGAGCACTCCTTCTTTCACTCCTTCCCTTGGCTGCGGCCCAAGTTGAGACGACGGAATCGGCCTCTGAAGAATGCTTGAGCTCTTCCAGCATCGTGTGGGCAGTTATCATTACTATAATGATCTTGTTAGCAAGTTGAGACGACGGAATCGGCCTCTGAAGAATGCTTGAGCTCTTCCAGCATCGTGTGGGCAGTTATCATTACTATAATGATCTTGTTGGCCATCTCGGTTGGGGTTTACACCTTGTGGCGGTACTACTGGCGAAGTCGCAAAGGTAAGAAATCTACCTGAGCTGTACTGTCTGTTCAATTCTACTAAGACTATCTACTCTTTTCAATTAACTACTCAATGAATGGATCAGATCCTAAAGGTGTGTTCACACATTACATTGAAATGGGAGTCTTTTCTGACGAAATTCCCGTGTGTGGAGTCCAGTCCAGTATGTAGGACTATTGCACCCTGTGTCCACACATGGTCGACGGCCGTCCATCGATGTGAATCGACGTCGATCGATGGCCGGTCGACTATGTGTGGACGCACTTTTAGGGGTCGGTATTGGCAGGTCTGTCAGCGATTCAGCATTGTTTACTGTCATCATTTACTACAGACAAACTCCGTAAAACCATTTGTTTTCTGTGACCGGATCCAAGATCAACCCTTCATCAGATTGGGTATTTGGGAAAAGAAAGTTATTTGTTGAGGATTGAACTTTTTTGTTTTCTAATTTTATGAACGAGTCTTGTGTCGCTTCCATACTAGGTATAAGTCAGTGGTGTAGATGTGTAGAACCATGTGTGGTCTGTATGTGACCCATTGTATTCTTCATGATGATTTAATGATCTTTGTTTCCGCTGCAGATCTCTGATATTATGTATATCTATTGATTCCGCTTGCCTATTTTTGTATCCTCTGTTGATTTTTTTTTTTTTTCAAGAGTTTTGATAGAATGATAGAGGAACCGTAACAACGAAGGTCTTAACTGTCCTGAAATAGAAGAGAGGAGGCAAGATTGGAGAAAGCCAGGTGTTTCTAAAATGAACCGACTTTATCATGAACAGTTGAGGTTCGTTCTCGGAACGACTGGCTTTCTTCTATCCTATCCTGCATCTCTCTTTGCTTTTGGCACGATAAGACCAGTCTTGTGTCGCTTCCATACTAGGTATAAGTCAGTGGTGTAGATGTGTAGAACCATGTGTGGTCTGTATGTGACCCATTGTATTCTTCATGATGATTTAATGATCTTTGTTTCCGCTGCAGATCTCTGATATTATGTATATCTATTGATTCCGCTTGCCTATTTTTGTATCCTCTGTTGATTTTTTTTTCCAAGAGTTTTGATAGAATGATAGAGGTACCGTAAGAACCGAGGTCTGAACGGTCCTCAAATAGAAGAGAGGAGGCATGATTGGAGAAAGCCAGGTGTTTCTAAAATGAACCGACTTTATCCTGAACAGTTAAGGTTCGTTCTCGGAACAATTGGCTTTCTTCTATCCTATCCTGCATCTCTCTTTGCTTTAGGGACGATAAGACCTACCTCAACGGTTACCTACAGTTCTCTCTATCAAACCTCTTGAAAAAAAAAAAAATTTCATCCGTTCCATTTTCTTCCTGCCCACTGGTCATTGTGCGAGTCGCCACTAGATTTACACTTTCACAACGTGGAACTTGCCCCGGAGTCAAGTTTTGCCTATGTATTTCTAGACCTTCTTATATCTACCTTGCTTCTATCTATGGAACTTGCACAACTTTGAATATACGTATAAAGTTCCCACATACCTATCATCTAAATACGCGAAGAGATACCCGAGTATCCGAGGTTAATAAATTCTAATTATATTATTTCGAATGCTACCTAGTACCTCTTCTTTTACTTTTTAAATTCCTTTCACCTCGCCCGTGGCGCTCCTACTTTACGTGACCCCAGCTCGCCTCTGGCTCTAATACATTGTACCTACAAAGTCAGTTCTTTCTACAAACCGATTACGAATTTGTGACCCATCCGCTCTCTGCGTAACAGGTGGTGTTCCGAGATTGTTGACTATATTCAATCACCCTGTACCTGTACAACATATACATATGAGTAGAGTACATAATATATGTATTTTGTACATATACTCCTATACATAGGTAGATACATAATAGCTCTTGTTCAGCTCAAGTCAACTTGGCATCCCGATAAGTTCCTAACACATGGAATCTTTGGTCCCCTTATGCCGGCCAAGCTCAGACTGTCCGAGGTCTGCCAGACGGTCTGAGCGTGAGTGGCCGGCTTTGGACCGGCTACACCGTGAAGTCAGATTAACAGCCTGCGTCAACCACCGGTCTTGAGCGGCTTCAAAAATTAACTCATTTGATATGAAGATATGAAGGAGTCCAAATACAGTGACCTATCGTCCTGTCAGTTACGTCTCAGCTGGTATTGGTGTAAGCCGTAGAAGAAGGGCCATCGGCTATCTTAGGCCCTTTGTTACTGCGACCTGATCTTTTGTGAAGTCTTTTGCAGCTTCGCCAAATAATTATGGCTAAAAGTATAGTCCAAATACAGTGACCTATCGTCCTATCAGTTACGTCTCAGCTGGTATTGGTGTAAGCCGTAGAAGAAGGGCCATCGGCTATCTTAAGCCCTGTGTTACTGCGACCTGATCTTTTGTGAAGTCTTTTGCAGCTTCGCCAAATAATTATGGCTAAAAGTATGAAAATGAATCACATAGAGATGATAATACATGTCGTATAATGACGTCAGAGTATAAATCTTATCTAGTCTTACCCCAGAATATCCCAGTGTAACCGCAAACTTCGAAGTTGGATAATACGCAATATAATTATACGAATGACAAAATACCATCGGGAGTGATAATGATTTTAGACTCTTGAGTGGAAGGTAACACACTAAGTAATGACGTCAGAGTATAAATCTTATCTAGTCTTACCCCAGAATATCCCAGTGTAACCGCAAACTTCGAAGTTGGATAATACGCAATAATTACGAATGACAAAATACCATCGGGAGTGATAATGATTTTAGACTCTTGAGTGGAAGGTAACACACTAAAAGCTAAATTGACGCTGGAGGTGTTCTCTACCACCTAACCATTAGGGCTCCATTATTATGTGGTCCATTCGAAGTTGGATAATACGCAATAATTACGAATGACAAAATACCATCGGGAGTGATAATGATTTTAGACTCTTGAGTGGAAGGTAACATACTAAAAGCTAAATTGACGCTGGAGGTGTTCTCTACCACCTAACCATTAGGGCTCCATTGTTATGTGGTCCAAATTTTCAAATACACGAGAATAAAATTCCAAATAAAGGCTTGGATTGAACCAACGCGTTCCCATGGTGAGGTCTGTGATCACTACTTACTGATGTGGTCCAAATTTTCAAATACACGAGAATAAAATTCCAAATAAAGGCTTGGATTGAACCAACGCGTTCCCGTGGTGAGGTCTGTGATCACTACGTACTGCCGTAGTTTACAAGTTGAGTACCCATTAGAAGTCTATTAGAACTGAAGAGAACAGGTACCTACATAATAATATATGATGAAAGTTATTAAAAGTTATTTTTGAGGCCAACATCACATTCTTTCTCGGATAGTTTTCATCGGCTCGAGGGCATTTTATCTCCATGTTACCTGACCACTTGAAACTGCAACATAATGGCTCTACCAGCAGACAAACATCCACACAGAGCCAACTTTCTATTTAAATTCAAATTGCGAAGCAAATCGTTGAATTATCTTGACACTCTTGATAGAGTCTTCTTTTAAGCTTTGATTTTCATAATCAGGGAATTGCATTGATGAGACCATGGGAGATCAGATAAGGTGGATATAGTGAATACTGACAGCATGTCCCATTTCAGAATGAAAACATCCACACAGAGCCAACTTTCTATTTAAATTCAAATTGCGAAGCAAATCGTTGAATTATCTTGACACTCTTGATAGAGTCTTCTTTGATTTTCATAATCAGGGAATTGCATTGATGAGACCATGGGAGATCAGATAAGGTGGATAGTGAATACTGACAGCATGTCCCATTGCAGAATGAAGCCTTTCTCCTTCCGTTCTAACTTTTGAAATGCCGATGATAAAATCGCTAAATTATGTAAAGATTTGTGACTAGGAAAAGACCAACACATGGTCAATCTATTGGTCATAGTTATTTTCGACTCGACCGGCGGCGAGGCGTCTTTGCGGCCAAAAGAGAGCCATTTCGCACCCTTTTCTCGTGGATTTTAAACGGAAAGGTTTGTTTAAGTACTTAGCTATTACTATTACGCTCGTACACAATTTTTGAAGAACAGAAAGATGATGGAAATAATTAGAAATGAGGTGTGGAAATTTTAAAAATGTCAACCAGATGGAGGTCCCAAGTCCCCGATTAGGTGTGCACTATGCAGATGTTTCGGCTTTATTACTTTTCTAACCCAGTATCACTTATCCAATCGGATATCGCGAGAATAAAATTGTTAAACTATGTAAAGATTTGTGACTAGGAAAAGACCAACACATGGTCAATCTATTGGTCATAGTTATTTTCGACACGACCGGCGGCGGCGAGGCGTCTTTGCGGCCAAGAGAGAGCCATTTCGCAATTTTAAACGGAAAGGTTTGTTTAAGTACTTAGCTATTATTGTTACACGCGTACATCACTTTTGAACAACAGAAAGTTCATGGAGATAAATGGAGTTTGGAAAATTTAAAAAAATGTCAACCACGTGAAGGTTCCAAGTCCTCGATTAGGTGTGCACTGTGCAGATACTTCGGCTTTATTACTTTTCTAACCCAGTATCACTTATCCAATCGGATATCGGTTTCCGAACACCCTAGAAAGGAAACACACAGCACCTAGCACATACGAGCGTACTACGTGTACGCTTATGTGTGTCATTTGTGTCGCAGAATATTCCAAATCGATTTGTCTTACGGTATTTCGCCAGTCATGCTCATTCTCATACCTTGCCATCTCTTATCAGGTAGGTATCACTTAAGGAGAGAGTTAATATCTGCAACTCTAGACTCACGAGTTGGTCCTTGCATATTGATAAAGGAGGATTTCCGGACTGGACAGTCCCGTTTTAATTGTTTAGAGTTTGTGTCGCAGAATATTCCAAATCGATTTGTCTTACGGTATTTCGCCAGTCATGCTCATTCTCATACCTTGCCATCTCTTATCAGGTATCACTTAAGGAGAGAGTTAATATCTGCAACTCTAGACTCACGAGTTGGTCCTTGCATATTGATAAAGGAGGATTTCCGGACTGGACATTCTGGACAGTCCCGTTTTAATTGTTTAGACTACTCTTGGATGGATTGGCTGGGATCGAAACAATCGTATGCCAAAGATCTACATACCAAGTGCACCCCGAACTCCAAACTCAGAGCCGAAAAATTTCGCACCCACAGCTGGAAAATTCTGTGCTTGATGAGGTGAATTTCATGTACTCATACTACTCATATGTCGTAGTTATAGTATGTTGTGTCCATCATCGGATGGACGAGAATTAAATCAATGGGAGGAAAAAAGGTGTGTCTGTGAAGGTTTTTTTTTTTTTTTTTTAGTTTCAATTATGTTTTCTCATATTTCCAAACTGTCCCATCTAACCCTACTGTTATATCTACCATCAATCTACTCACCTGAAACTATAGGTGGTATACATTCCATTTTAACTTCTGTTGTCTGAGTGGCTGTGGTTTCTTCTAAAGGTGATTCAGATACACTTGGTTGACTTCTATTCTTCTTCCTTGATTTGATAAATTCTATCAATCCAGGATCTATGTCAGCTAACAGTTTCTGTTGTTCATTCAAGATTTCTTCAGGTGACATTTTGGACAGTTTCTCAACATTTTCCTGATGAATTACATCTTTGTCTTGACCGTTCACTAGAACACTTGTTTGTCCAAATGTTTGTTCATTAACTTTAGTATTGATTGAGCATGAATTGTTTATTTCAGCTTCTGAAATGTTTCTTTTGGCTCTCATGCTTTGAGCAAATAAACTCAATTTTCTCTTGCCTGTTTCCATTTTTATGTTCCCTGTAAAAACACAAATTATAAATTTAGTAAAGGCCTCAGTAGGCAAGATGTGTGGTGTAAATGTTTATACCATGTAGGACCATAGTCTTCTGGGATCCATACCTGAGAGGAATAGTGTTATACATAAAGTTAGGTACTTACCTCCCAGGAATAGCAAAAAAATCAAGGAAAAGTTAAAATAAACAGAAAATACTGAAACCTGAAACACATTCCTATCACAGATCACACCATAAAATCCAAAATTAAAATTTTAAAGTTTTAAACAATATTAATATTTAAAAATTCCCGCTCTCGCATTTTTTTCCAGTGTTGCCGGATCGCAATAACCTTTGTGGCTGAATAAATGAGTAGGTGGTACTTACCTAATTGCTCTGTGCTCACTGCTCATTGAGAAGTATATTGGTAGATTGGCACATGCACACCTGTTCTTTGAGGTAAAAATAGGATGTTGCACTATAAATAGGACAGAGTAAAGTGGTGAGCTACTGGTACCAAATTACTTATTGCCAAACATTCTAACTTCTATGTAGATCAGATTTTTGACGACAAAAGTTCACGCGATTCACGTTACATGAGGAGACGGCACGTCAAGTCGCGAGATCGAATCAGTACAGTACTGAACAGTAAATGTATAGATATCATTAATCTCTATGCTTGCGGTTACATCGCTTTCGAATTTTTCCTACGATGCCGATGAATCAAATGCAAAATAGGGATATCGGACGAACTGAAAGTCGGAAGCCCAAAAATCGTTTCCACTGTAGGTATTACCTTATTTCTTATGTAACTCTATACCTACAATGGGTACCTATGGGTTTCGAATGATTCGATGCACCATAACATTTTTACCACAAACAAAACACTCTCCACTCTCTTGATTGAAAGACGGTCATTGCTGGCACACTAAGTGCCTAGAAATCCTAGAATGCCTAAGATTACCTAAGTAGTATATCAAGTGTGAAGTCAAATTTGCCTAATGATGGATATTAGAAGTATAATAGGTAAGCTAATAGCATTAGTAAATAGGTATCTACCTACAAGACAGCGTGACTTATGGATCATTAGGTCCGTTGAGTGTGTAAAGAAATAGGATCTTAGCATCAAAATGTAAATAAAAGGATTATGTTAGCCTATGTTTACTCGACTATCAATGGAATATGAAAGCATTATACCTATCCTTATACACGTCCTACACTTTCTCTGTGGATACTTATTACACTTGTATCTACAATAATTAATACTTGTACATTAATAAAATCCCATACCTCGGCTGGGATTGAACCCACGCCCTCCCGTTTACCAGGCGAGCGCCTTGACCACTACACCACCGAGGCAGGTAAATAAGAAAGTTATCAGCCTTTTACATTAAGCAATCTGTGATAGGCTGAAAATATTGAAATAAACAAATCAGATTGCTTCCAAGAGTTGCACTTGAACCTAAAACTGATCGGTGTTTACTAATTCCGCAAAATGCCTCAGGTAGTAAAATCCAACATCCAAATTCCTAAAGATGACGTTTAATCACATTTGCCAGGGGTGAGTCAAGGACGTCAAGGCCATCACCAATCAAAACATATCCCCCTCCAATGAAATCATCGATATTGGTTTGCCGGGCAGTGGTAATACCACACCTAAACCATTTTCGATTATTTAATAATGCTGACAAGGCAATGCACGCGAAAGCGATGCATTGTCTGGTCTAACAGCGAACGTAAAAGACAGAGCTTCGCGAGTCGGCATAACGCGCACTTGTATATTTTAACGTGGAATTCCTCAAAAATATAACCACCGCCAAGTCTTACGATCTTCTTGAAATCGTTTTCCTTCTTGATTTATCCAACTTCGTCAGGTCATAGACTTTAGCCAGGATCTCTGGGCTCTCAAGCTGTATCCAACCAGCAAAGGCTCAGAGAAGGTTAAAACAGAAATTAGCCAAATCATATGGCGCCCAACCTGGGGCTCGATTCTTCTTCTTTTTCTTCGCCTTTTTCCGTGTACAAACGGGGTCGGTGTTTTTCGTAAGCCTCTCAATTAGCCCTAACTAGGGTGATTGCTTTCTTTTTTTTTTTAGCCTTTTGTGTTGAAACGTTGTGATTTGAAAACATATTGACTCATCTAGATCTAGAGTATAAATCCCACCCTGTGCAAGTGTGCACATAAATATGATGATGCGAAGCACCAGTAATAAAAAGCAATATCAGACAATCACTAATCACTCATTTCAGCCTTGAGATAACGATAACACATTCCCCAACCCAATCTTCTCTACTAGGAAATACCTACTGGCTTTTTCATTTTACTATTATTGAGCCTGAGGCCGCTGTTCTATTGGGTAAGACTGTGCCAGAAGACTAGATAGGATTTCTAGATTTTCTAGTCTTGCGATGTCGTACGACAACTCTACGTTTACATTTACATACACAAGTGGCCAACTGGCCACTCACTCTAATAGGGAGCCACGTTGAATGCAACAGTTTCCAATGGATCACTGAAGTTAAGCAGTATTACGCGTGGTTGGTATCCGAATGGGTGACTTGTGACTATCTGCTGGGCTTTTCCCGGCCCAGGATGGGTGAAGTTCATGTGAGAAGACTGTTCATTGTCACCGAATGGAGTGTAAAATTTCCGTCACTAAAAATCTTGCTAGTTAGGTAGGTAATTAGGTGTACCGCGTTTTACGAAGTCGGAGTTGGCTTCAATTCTGGATTGAACTGGGTATCTATTAATGGTGGATTTCATCAACCTTCTTTGCCTAATGATGGATATTAGAAGTATAATAGGTAAGCTAATAGCATTAGTAAATAGGTATCTACCTACAAGACAGCGTGACTTATGAATTCTGGCTCTGAAGCTAAACAGCCCACACATTTCAGTGAATCGGATTCACTGAATCCCAATTCAAAAGTCAGCATTATACCTATCCTTATACACGTCCTACACTTTCTCTGTGGATACTTATTACACTTGTATCTACAATAATTAATACTTGTACATTTGTTAACCTCTTCTCTTTTCTCTCTCATACAAATAAATTTCTTTAATTCAAATTCAAAACAGTTGCGAGACAGTATGGGTTTGTACTTCATCTATACTAATAGGACGGCCTCTTGAAACATCACCTCGTTCTTAAATCACTTTTTTCCTCCTTCTGCTACCGTCAGATTAACCCTCTTCTCTTTTCTCTCTCATACAAATAAATTTCTTTAATTCAAATTCAAAACAGTTGCGAGACAGTATGGGTTTGTACTTCATCTACTAATAGGACGGCCTCTTGAAACATCGCCTCGTTCTTAAATCACTTTTTTCCTCCTTCTGCTACCGTCAGATTAATTGGGACTAGAGTCACTTTGCCGTTTGACTGGCATTTAATCCAGAAACCAACTCCTCAACTGTCCTTACAACGTTGCAACTTGCAACTCTCACGAGGCTGAGTAGGTGCAACCCAAAATAGCCAGGTCCAGCCTCAAACAGCCCGTTAGCTTAACAGCCCTGTTAAGCCAATACAAATTAAACGGAACTTAACTGGAGTTCTAATGACTGAATGTATGTTGGTGAAATCCACCATAAGTGTAACTCAATCCTATAGATTGATCTCAATTCTGAGTTTGATAAGGACAAATAGGGCTCCTAAGTATTACACTATTAAAATTTCTTCTTAATTTTCATTACGTATCACTTATTAAATTCTGGCTCTGAAGCTAAACAGCCCACACATTTCAGTGAATCGGATTCACTGAATCCCAATTCAAAAGTCAGAACTTGAAGGTTGGATTTCAAGATTTGTCGAATAAGTAATATCTGATACTTATGGCGAACAACACCCAAAGGAAATCATACAAAAGGACAAACTAGAAAGAATATTAGCAGGTATAGGTCGACTAATTCTAGGTACACCGTCTCAGAACTCGGCAGGTAAGTTTCGTCGGGTAATTGCTTTTTTTACTTTTCACACAAGTAATTTCAGTCGGATCATTAACTGGTTTTGTGTGCTCTTTTCACGTAAGGTGCGTCACTTCAAATATGAGCGCGAAAACATGGGCTTGGAGGGAAAATACGCATTTTGTTCATACCGACGTATGTAGAAAAGGTGTTCGGGATTTTACCACCAGTTGAGTTTTCTCAGGGCCAAATGGAATCGGGAAATACGATTGACTATGGGTACCTGGGGCCCACTTGTGCAACAGGGGCTGCGGGGGTGGCTTAAGTGATTCACACTATTTGGTCCCCAGGAGGCACAACTTTGAAATCTCAATTGAGGATTCCCTAACTTGTAGCTCCATATGAAACTGAATAACATATTTTATATTAATATCCAAAGATTCTAAAGTCCGAGAGGAAATAATGCAACTGCTACCTAGTCAATATCCTGTACAACTTGACAATTTGTACTGTGTAGATATCTATGCTATGCGTTAGCAATGTGGCATGAAGAGATTTGATCAAGTACCCATCATCAATGATATGGCCAGATATTTCATCAGAGTGTTTTGCCATTCGGATTAAGATTTTAATGATATTTGTCATCTGTATGCTATCAGGATGTAAGTTATTCAGAATATAGGATAGTCGTTTGAGCAGATCTGTTCTCATGGACCCCCTCACTAGATCAATTCTCACATAATCCTCATCTTTGATTTCCTTCTCTTCTTTTTTCAAGTCATCCATATTGACATGAAGGTTGGGTTGTTTTAGTTTGTACATGGATATGCAACGGTCCAGACAGAGTTCATCTGAATAATTGACAAATAATTCCTGCATTGCATGCAATGTAGGGGAGATGATTGGTTTAGAGTTATCATCTAAACTGAACCTTAGCATGAGGTACACATTGTTGTCTATAAGTTGTGGCTTGATAGGACCATTGAGAAATGTATTGTATGTATCACTCTTATGTAATATATTAGCCAAAGTATTGATGGAAGTCATGCGTTGCTGCTGTACGGAACTTCTACTCAGATGTAATAGTTCTTGTATTGTGTAGCCAGGTCTATCTGGTTCTTCTCCATGATGGTAAAGTCCTTCAATCTTTAGATTTTCTTCTTTGTAGGCCAGTAGATTTCCTTCAAAGTCAAAGCGAGCATTGTATCCCTCAACACTGGGTTTATTATTCTCATCAGGTTTTACATCTTCAATCCACTTCAACTTGTCCTCCTCTATGACATCCATGTGTGGCCACCTGTTTGCAATTTCTGAAACATAATAGAGGGTCATTCAGTGAAATCATGAAACATACACAATTCAAAAGATTTATGCTTGAGGTATGCAGTTGTAATGTGCCGTGTGGTTAGGTACACAAAGGTTCTGATAATCTGATTACCCATACATAGGTACGAGTACTTTCAGATGTGTGTTTAATGTTTATAGTTCCCCATGTATTTACCTCTCCAAATAATATTGTGTAGAATTGTAGATTGTATGATTGTACCTAGATATACCATCTACCTATGTACAATTATTGTACATACAATATGGTATGTACCCTCAACAAGGAAGGAGAATTAATGTCAAAGATAAGTAGGTATGTAGGCAGTACCTCCTATCTACGTTGCAGGTCGATGCGACATTATCCGATGTTTATCGTCATTACTTCACGTACATTGTTATCTATAGATAGGCGAGGTATCGTTCATAGATATACATACCTGTTTAGATACCAGGGCTATACAAGAATTCGGCCCCGAAAATGTTTGGAATAAGAAAGGAAAAACTTTCCCGTGTAAGCTATTTTACTAAGATCCTAAAACAGCGTGTACACTATGGTCGATGAACATCGCCTGAAAAACGTACATTCCACTAAAATTCTTTCCACTTTCGATATTAATTTCGATGTCAGATAGTTCGGGTACTTTTCGGGGCTGTGAACTCGTAAATTACCAAACTAGTTCGGGGCTCCATTTAAGCAATCTGTGATAGGCTGAAAATATTGAAATAAACAAATCAGATTGCTTCCAAGAGTTGCACTTAAACCTAAAACTGATCGGTATTTACTAGTTCCGCAAAATGCCTCAGGTAGTAAAATCCCACATCCAAATTCCTAAAGATGACCTTGAAATGACCTTTAATCACATTTGCCAGGGGTGAGTCAAGGACGTCAAGGCCATCACCAATCAAAACATATCTCCCTCCAATGAAATCATCGATATTCTTCTTCTGCGTGCGAGAGGCTAGATTTTATAAAATTCTGTGCTAGATTTTCTGCCACTCAAAATTT
Source organism: Diaphorina citri (assembly GCF_000475195.1). Taxonomy (NCBI): domain Eukaryota; kingdom Metazoa; phylum Arthropoda; class Insecta; order Hemiptera; family Psyllidae; genus Diaphorina; species Diaphorina citri. The sequence goes on along the minus strand of NW_007379214.1, from coordinate 15,950 downwards.
TGTTTTCATTTTTGAGTGCACTCAAAATTTGTTTTATTTTTTATTTAAGTAAAGAGTTGAGTGCGCTCAATTTTTTTATACCTATTAATTATTATTAGCAGTATACCTTTCTCCACCGAGGCATGTAGGTAAAGGTATTCTATTCTATTCTAACGTCTGACTTGCTATTGTGATCAAAACTCAAAATTTGTTTTATTTTTTATTTAAGTAAAGAGTTGAGTGCGCTCAATTTTTTTATACCTATTAATTATTATTAGCAGTAGGTAGGTATTCTCCACCGAGGCATGTAGGTAAAGGTATTCTATTCTATTCTAACGTCTGACTTGCTATTGTGACGCGGTCAGCGCTCAGCCAGCCTAGTTTTAGTTACCTTTGGTTGGTAGTGCGTCTGCCTTGGAAGCGCTAGACCGCGGGTTCGATTCCGGCCCTAATATTTTATCCTGAACTTATAATAGAGGGGCGCGCAGCAAGAAGGTCAAAAGTCGACTTTTGCCCTTTTTGCGTATACAGGCTTATTCGACGCGGAATTTTGTTCTATACACAGCACAGAAAAAAATATCTCGATTTTTCACGAAGTTATAACACGAAAAAATCCTTTTGTAACACAAACAATTTTGTGATTAGTAGGAAAAACTTTAAATTTAATGCGATTTCCCGAAAACGCGATTTTGCTACATTTGCCCTTCTTGCTGCGCGCCCCTCAATGTTCGTTGTCGGAACGGCTGGCTTTCTTCTATCGCCTGTCCTGTCTTCCTTCTTTTTTTCAATTTCGGGACGATAAGAGTTACCTTGGTTGCTAGTGCGTCTGCCTTGGAAGCGCTAGACCGCGGGTTCGATTCCGGCCCTAATATTTTATCCTGAACTTATAATGTTTGTTCTCGGAACGGCTGGCTTTCTCCTATCGCCTATCCTGTCTTCCTTCTTTTTTTCAATTTCGGTAAACACAAACAATTTTGTGATTAGTAGGAAAAACTTTAAATTTAATGCGATTTCCCGAAAACGCGATTTTGCTACATTTGCCCTTCTTGTTGCGCGCCCCTCAATGTTCGTTCTCGGAACGGCTGGCTTTCTCCTATCGCCTATCCTGTCTTCCTTCTTTTTTTCAATTTCGGGACGATAAGTCCTTGGCAGTTACAATTCCCTCTATCAAACCTCTTAAAAAAAAGTCAGCGCTCAAGCTCAGTTTTTGACTTGGCGCAGCGCTGAGCGCCCCCTACCGCATTCCTCAATCCTGTCCTGGGCGCATAGCTTCACATAGGTGCGCGTTGCGCGAGCTCATACACTGATAGTATAATATGGTATGCAAGTAGCCTCAGGCCATACCAACAGGTGACTGAGAGGTGACTCTGTGGATACCAAACAGGGGAAAATCAGTCAAGAGGGGGGGCAGACTATCTCCCTATGTCTCTATGATAATGACTGGATTTCTCAGATCCAATCTCCAAGTTTTAGTTTCAGTTGTGATGTGAAATCTGTAAAAACTTCAGGTTGTTCAATTTCAGAACATATCGCTGTCCGTCAACGAGAGTAACGTATTTATTTGTTTTTTGTTTGGTGTTGTTTTTATTTTGTTTATTTTTTCATTTTATTTATTTTCTTATCTTCTGATTACTTTATTTTATTTACGCCGTACCAGGTCTATTTAATTTTAAACAATTTAATTTATTACGTTAGGTTCGAGTATGTAATTATAACTAAACACAATAAAGTACCTACCCGTAACAGATAAAAAGTGGGTGTTTTTGTGTGAATTTTTGTGTTCCATGGATTTGTCAATTTCTCCGTAACACACCTGCATCTATCTATTACCTAGTTCTGGTAAGTTTTCAAAATAGGTACCGCATTTACATATTAGATGCCGATGGTAGTGGCGTTTATACGTTTTTGGGGGCAGCCCGCAGGGGACGGGCCGACGGGGGTGGTTGCTCCTCAAAATACCTTTCCTTTGAGGAGCAATAATAGAAATCTTTTATTGTTATCAGACGAACTGTCTAGTAATTTGGGTTGCCCATTGACATATTAGATATTTCTACTATATTTTTACAATGTTACATTCAGGGGACCCTAAATGAACCGAGCACCCGCGGGATGTAGGATCTGAGGGGTTTGGAAATAGGTACGCAAGTCGATGGTTTATAGGAGTATTGGACAGGACAGTCTGTCTGTATCATCAATTCATAATCATGTCATTTATTATCAAAACATTCAAAACAGAAAACCTATAACCTCTGTAAGGTACTATCCGCCAACAAGCTCTCAGCCAAAGATCGTCATTTTGTTCCTACGTGCGACGTGGACGTGGGTTGCTTTTGATGTGCGATTTTTTCCCCCAAGGGGTGCAAGGTGCAAGTCTTTCTAATAGTTGAAATAGTGCAAGCTAAGCTTGCTAGTAGTTTTTAGGTAGTAGAGAGGTACCTATGCCATTCAAAGTTTGCATTAACAGTTTTCCGCGGATTTGAAAAGATTGTTTTTATCGTACCTATAATTACTAATTACCAATGTACATATAGCAACCGCAAGTTGGTAGGTAATTACAATTACGTAGGTACCTACATAATCGACCTTCTTATATCTACCTTGCTTCTATCTATGGAACTTGCACAACTTTGAATATACGTATAAAGTTCCCACATACCTATCATCTAAAATTCTAAATACTGCGAAGAGATACCCGAGTATCCGAGGTTAATAAATTCTAATTATATTTATTCGAATGGCTCAGGTACCAGAAATTCCTCAGAACATGATTAGATTGAGAGTCGAATAAAAGTTATAGTGGGAATTTTTCCATGATGTAACAGAAGCCAAATGGGAGCTGTAAAGCCTATTAGCTGCGCCATATGCAAGTAGCCTCCGGCCATACCAACAGGTGACTGAGAGGTGACTCTGTGGATACCAAACAGGGGAAAATCAGTCAAGAGGGGGGGGCAGACTATCTCCCTATGTCTCTATGATAATGACTGGATTTCTCAGATCCAATCTCCAAGTTTTAGTTTCAGTTGTGATGTGAAATCTGTAAAAACTTCAGGTTGTTCAGTTTCTGAACATATCGCTGTCCGTCAACGAGAGTAACGTATTTATTTGTGTTTTGTTTGGTGTTGTTTTTATATATAAATCCCACCCTGTGCAAGTGTGCACATAAATATGATGATGCGAAGCACCAGTAATAAAAAGCAATATCAGACAATCACTAATCAGCTAATCACCCATTTCAGCCTTGAGATAACGATAACACATTCCCCAACCCAATCTTCGTTACTAGGAAATACCTACCTACTGTCTTTTTCATTTTACTATTATTGAGCCTGAGGCCGCTGTTCTATTGGGTAAGATTGCAAGAAGATAGAAGACTAAGTGCGATTTCTATATTTTCTAGTCTTGCGATGTTGTACGACAACTCTACGTTTACATTTACATAGACAAGTGACCACTCACTCAAATAGGGAGCCACGTTGAATGCAACAGTTTCCAATGGATCACTGAAGTAAAGCAATGTTGCGCGTGGTTGGTATCCGAATAGGTGACTAATTGACTATCTGCTGGGCTTTTCCCGGCCCAAGATGGGTGAGGTTCATGTGAGAAGACTGTAGATTGTCACCGAATGGAGTGTAAAATTTCTGTCACTAAAAATCTTGCTAGTTAGGTAGGTAATTAGGTGTACCTACTTAGACCGCGTTTTACGAAGTCGGAGTTGGCTTCAATTCTGGATTGAACTGGGTATCTATTAATGGTGGATGTCACCAACCTTATTTCCAGCCTCAAACAGCCCGTTAGCTTAACAGCCCTGTTAAGCCAATACAAATTAAACGGAACTTAACTGGAGTTCTAATGACTGAATGAATGTTGGTGAAATCCACCATAAGTGTAACTCAATCCCATAGATTATAGATTGATCTCAATTCTGGCTTCTTATATCTACCTTGCTTCTATCTATGGAACTTGCACAACTTTGAATATACGTATAAAGTTCCCACATACCTATCATCTAAATACTGCGAAGAGATACCCGAGTTTCAGTTGTGATGTGAAATCTGTAAAAACTTCAGGTTGTTCAGTTTCTGAACATATCGCTGTCCGTCAACGAGAGTAACGTATTTATTTGTTTTTTGTTTGGTGTTGTTTTTATTTTGTTCTCCTCAGAACATGATTAGATTGAGAGTCGAATAAAAGTTATAGTGGGAATTTTTCCATGATGTAACAGAAGCCAAATGGGAGCTGTAAGCTGTAAAGCCTATTAGCTGGGCCAGCTTTGTAAGCGTTAGGTAGCGCGTTAGATTCCAACCCGGGGCGAACTTTATCGTAAATGTTGTTTTTATTTTGTTCATTTTTTCATTTTATTTATTTTCTTATCTTCTGATTACTTTATTTTATTTACGCCGTACCAGGTCTATTTAATTTTAAACAATTTAATTTATTACGTTAGGTTCGAGTATATGTAATTATAACTAAACACAATAAAGTACCTACCCGTAACGGATAAAAAGTGGGTGTTTCTGTGTGAATTTTTGTGTTCCATGGATTTGTCAATTTCTCCGTAACACACCTGCATCTATCTATTACCTAGTTCTGGTAAGTTTTCAAAATAGGTACGGCATTTACATATTGGATGCCGATGGTAGTGGCGTTTATACGTTTTCGGGGCAGCCCGCAGGGGACGGGGGTGGTTGCTCCTCAAAATACCTTTCCTTTGAGGAGCAATAACGGATTTGTCAATTTCTCCGTAACACACCTGCATCTATCTATTACCTAGTTCTGGTAAGTTTTCAAAATAGGTACCGCATTTACATATTGGATGCCGATGGTAGTGGCGTTTATACGTTTTTGGGGGCAGCCCGCGGGGGACGGGCCGACGGGGGTGGTTGCTCCTCAAAATACCTTTCCTTTGAGGAGCAATAATAGAAATCTTTTATATTGTTATTTGGTAACAGGGATACTCGGAATCGCGAGAGGTAATACTGTTTGATTTGAGGTAGTCTGAAATCATTTAATATGTATAAGCATATTAAATAAAACACTTTCTAAAATAAAAAATACCTGGAGCATAAAACAGATAAAGAGGTCGACGGCCGTCGATCGATGTGAATTTATTTTGAATCGATGTGGATCGACTTCGATAGATGTCGATCGACGAGATAAAACTATGTTGTCGAGGCAGTGTGGACGTGTCAGTCGACATCAATGGATGGCCGGTCGACTATGTGTGGACACACCTTAATACCAAATTATTCGATCTTCAAAACCAACCTCAGTGGTGCAGTGGTTAGCACGTTGGACTTTGAATCTGGAGGTTGGTAGTTCGAGTCCAAGTCAAGCCATAAAATTTATCTAGGTGTAATAATCGGGGAACGATATTTGTTGCTTAACACAATTAAGAATTCCTTTTATGCAATCTTCAAGTAAAAACTTTACCTTGTAATGGCCTCATTGAGTATAGTATTGTTCCGTGATTCATTCCCTATGCTCCAACTAAGCAAATTTATTAAAAAAAAAAAAAAAACATGACAGTACACAGTAAAAATCTAGCATTTTTGGCAACATTGGAACAGGTGGCGACAGCTGTCTAGTTGATAAGTAGGAATATTTTTATTTGTTTAAATGCTGAATGCTGATAAAAAGTGATAACAGCTAGGTCGGTAAGTGTCTTTTCAGTCTTTTGCGTCTGAAGTGATTTATTTACTCTTCAGAAGGAAAGTGTTCATAAAAAGTACATCTGATACAATGAGTTTGTTCCGCACAAGACAGTTATCATCGTTATTTCGATATACCAACTTATGTGCCAAATCATTTCCCCAATGGAGAGCTACCAAGATTCCTGTTACCATAATATCAAAACCGATCAGTCCCTACTCTACAGCAGCTCCTGAACTGAGCAAAAAAGAAAAGTTAAAGCAAGCTTTCAAAGACTATGGTGCAACAGTGTTTCTTTTTCATATTGGGATGTCACTGTGCTCTCTAGGTGTGTGGTACTTGATTGTATCAAGGTAAGTTTACTTTGTTTGTGAGTTCCCAGAAAGTATTTCTCTTCAAATACAAAGCTCGTCATGAGAGGAGAGAGCAAATGTCGGTGCTGGTGCTGCACAACGCTCATCAAAGTCAATGAGAGACTGTGCATGAGCGAGTCGTACTTTGAACACTGGAACAAAATGTAAACTCCTTTTATTTATTTATTTTTTTGTACACAGAACAAAATGATGTATAGTACAACGTTAGTAGGTACAAGGTACAGAACGTTTTAGTAGGTACAAGGTACAGAATTCATACATTTCAATAAACGGAACTTTTGGTGTAGTGTGTACGGAAGAGGATTGTTACAGAAACAGAGTAGAATCTTTTTTGGCTCTGTGCTTAGAATATGGGGTGCAACTCAACCTCGTGAAGACAACTGTACCCACTTTGAATAAGTAAATCAATGAGAGAAGGAAAAGATAGCAGAAAGCCAGCTGTTCAAAGAACAAACCTCATCTGTTTAGGATAAACTTAGCTCCAGGTGGGGATTGAACCCACAACCTCCAGTATATCTTTCTAGAATACAAGTATGTTAATACCTAGCTAACACTTGACTATTGTTTGATTTCAGTGGTGTAGATGTGCCTGAACTATTGAGGAAAGTCAACATTGACGAGTCAAAATTACAACTGGCCAGTGGTGCGAGTACATTTGTTGTGGCCTATGCTCTTCACAAGATGACAGCCCCTATTCGAATCAGCATCACATTGGGCTCTGCTCCATTTATTGTTTCCTATTTGAGAAGAATTGGTGTTTTAAAAGTTAAGAAAGCTGTAGGAGGAATCCAGCCTGAAAAAGTGAATACTTCAACACCTAAAAAATAATATTAAGTTTCTTTTCATTTTCTAGTTGATTATTCGATCCGCTACCATTGGTTTGCATCTCCGTATTTTCAATACCATTGCTCATATCGCCAATATTACCAAGCTCCATCTTGTCACTCACATTCTGTTTCCAATCATTCGTCACTATGTTTAATTCTACGGATTCCATTTCCACCAAACAAACCTACGTTTAAAAAGGTAAACAGTACAGGTGTGTACCTTATAAAATCTACAACGTTCAATTTGATTCTGTTTGATAAGCAATATCCTGTACAACTTGACAATTTGTACTGTGTAGATATCTATGCTATGCGTTAGCAATGTGGCATGAAGAGATTTGATCAAGTACTCATCATCAATGATATGGCCAGATATTTCATCAGAGTGTCATCCAAGGGCACGCAATTTTATCCTCAATGTTTCTAAGAATTTTCTACTGCAATAAAGGAACTCGTTAGTTTAATTGTATGTATAAGTATAATAAGTGTTATTATTTATTGTAATTTATTAGGTGTCTACTTGTTTGGTAGGTAACGCTTTCTGTCCTTGAGGGAAATGTATTGACAAAGCCATCACTCGCATCACATGACGGCCCTGATCAGTCTGAATGCTTGTTTACCTCTCCAAATAATATTGTGTAGAATTGTAGATTGTATGATTGTACCTAGATATACCATCTACCTATGTACAATAATTGTACATACAATATGGTATGTACCTAATATGGTAACAGTGATACAGTGTGCAGAGGGGATTGATTTCGCAAAATTTCGAGTAAGGAAGAAAACTTAAATTCGAGTACCTAAATAAGAAAGTTATCAGCCTTTTACGTTAAGCAATCTGTGATAGGCTGAAAATATTGAAATAAACAAATCAGATTGCTTCCAAGAGTTGCACTTAAACCTAAAACTGATCGGTAGTGTTTACTAGTTACGCAAAATGCCTCAGGTAGTAAAATCCCACATCCAAATTCCTAAAGATGACCTTGGAATGACCTTTAATCACATTTGCCAGGGGTGAGTCAAGGCCATCACCAATCAAAACATATCCCCCTCCAATGAAATCATCGACCCTTCATCAGATTGGGTATTTGGGAAAAGAAAGTTATTTGTTGAGGATTGAACTTTTTTGTTTTCTAATTTTATGAACGAGTCTTGTGTCGCTTCCATACTAGGTATAAGTCAGTGGTGTAGATGTGTAGAACCATGTGTGGTCTGTATGTGACCCATTGTATTCTTCATGATGATTTAATGATCTTTGTTTCCGCTGCAGATCTCTGATATTATGTATATCTATTGATTCCGCTTGCCTATTTTTGTATCCTCTGTTGATTTTTTTTTCCAAGAGTTTTGATAGAATGATAGAGGTACCGTAAGAACCGAGGTCTGAACGGTCCTCAAATAGAAGAGAGGAGGCATGATTGGAGAAAGCCAGGTGTTTCTAAAATGAACCGACTTTATCCTGAACAGTTAAGGTTCGTTCTCGGAACAATTGGCTTTCTTCTATCCTATCCTGCATCTCTCTTTGCTTTAGGGACGATAAGACCTACCTCAACGGTTACCTACAGTTCTCTCTATCAAACCTCTTGAAAAAAAAAAAAATTTCATCCGTTCCATTTTCTTCCTGCCCACTGGTCATTGTGCGAGTCGCCACTAGATTTACACTTTCACAACGTGGAACTTGCCCCGGAGTCAAGTTTTGCCTATGTATTTCTAGACCTTCTTATATCTACCTTGCTTCTATCTATGGAACTTGCACAACTTTGAATATACGTATAAAGTTCCCACATACCTATCATCTAAATACGCGAAGAGATACCCGAGTATCCGAGGTTAATAAATTCTAATTATATTTATTCGAATGGCTCAGGTACCAGAAATTCCTCAGAACATGATTAGATTGAGAGTCAGAATAAAAGTTATAGTGGGAATTTTCCATGAATGTAACAGAAGCCAAATGGGAGCTGTAAAGCCTATTAGACTGCGCCAGCTGTAAGCGTTAGGTAGCGCGTTAGATTCCAATCCCGGAGGGCTGACGAACTTTATCGTAAATAGCATAAAGCTCCGTTGTGCGGGACGCTTTTTCCTATCTCTGCATTCGGTCGGGACGATATAAAGGTGTCCATACATAGTCGACCGGCCGTCGATCGATGGTCCGACTGAACCGTGCCACACTGCCTCGACAACATAGATTCACGCTCGTCGATCGATGGCCGGTAGACATGTTTGGACAGCACCTTTTAGACCCTTCAGTGTTAGCAGTTCCCTCTATCAACGCTAATTGAAGGGGGGAAAAAGATTGATCGGCCGGCCATCTCATTAGATACGTATAATATTACGGGTACCAACCTATAGTCTCGTTGTAAGCAACATTGCAACCAACGGCCAAGTCTTATTATGCTAGCAATGAAGGCCAATTAGAACTCGTTTGTTGTCTGTGTCATAAGCATGGCTAGTTGTGTTTACTCACATTTGCCGGTTTACTCCGCCCATCCAACCTCCACGCCACCAGCTGGAAGAATCATGCCTGTGCTTATGAGGGTGAATTCATGTAGCTCCATACTAATCCATCTAGTACCCCTCGCTAGTTGATTAGTACCCAATAAAAAGTAACATAATAATTATATTAATTATAATTTATAAAGAACAGAGCAGAGACACAGAAAGAAAAATCAATGGGAGAAGGTGAGATAATAGAGATTATAATCATAATAAAAAAACAGTAAAGCTTTTCTTAACCAATACAAAAAAAAAAAGACTGTTCTGCCTGCTACAGGCTAAGCCTCGGAGTGGGCTTTTTGTGTATCGGAGTTTAAGCCATATGTACTGGGATAGCCGTCCGACATTTAGGAGCATTGATTTTATACCATTGTCACTTATTATACCATGTTAGAATTAAGCCCTTTGATGACAATGTCGGGTTAGGTACATATATACCTTGAGGTTGGAGGTATCTACCCTTCCTATATGACTCATATTTAAATTCTATGCCTTAAGCTTGCTCACCTAAAGATATAGGTTATAGCTATTAGATTGGCCCAGCCTAGGTCAGGTTACTTCTACGTATGCAAGCATCAGTTTTATACGACTTCCCTTCTGATACCGCAAACTTTACGACAGTTAGGACCGTAGATAGGTAACTCCCAAAAAAAAAAAAAAAACGTAATAAGAAAGTTCCT